>NW_026614440.1:0-46157 GCF_020520425.1 Spinacia oleracea | reverse complement strand
GCATGACCCAAGAAAGGTAAGCAAGGCACGACATGGCCCAAACAAGGCAAGGCATGACCCAAGATAGGTAAGCAAGGGCACGACATGTCCCAAGCAAGGCAAGGCATGACCAAGAAAGGTAAGCAAGGGCACGACATGGCCCAAACAAGGTAAGCATGACCCAAGAAAGGTAAGCAAGGGCACGACATGGCCCAAGCAAGGCAAGGCATGACCCAAGAAAGGTAAGCAAGGGCACGACATGTGCCCAAGCAAGGCAAGGCATGACCAAGAACGGTAAGCAAGGGCACGAAATGGCCCAAGCAAGGCAAGGCATGACCCAAGAAAGGTAAGCAAGGGTACGACATGGCCCAAGCAAGGTAAGCATGACCCAAGGAAAGGTAAGCAAGGGCACGACATGGCCCAAGCAAGGTAAGCATCACCCAAGAAAGGTAAGCAAGGGCACGACATGGCCCAAGCAAGGTAAGCAAGACCTAAGAAAGGTAAGCAAGGGCACGACATGGCCCAAGCAAGGCAAAGCATGACCCAAGAAAGGTAAGCATGACCCAAGCAAGGTAAGGCATGACCCAAGAAAGGTAAGCAAGGGCACGACATGGCCCAAGCAAGGTAAGCATGACCCAAGAAAGGTAAGCAAGGGCACGACATGGCCCAAGCAAGGCAAGGCATGACCCAAGAAAGGTAAGCAAGGGCACGACATGGCCCAAGCAAGGCAAGGCATGACCCAAGATAGGTAAGCAAGGGCACGACATGGAAGCAAGGCAAGGCATGACCAAGAAAGGTAAGCAAGGGCACGACATGGCCCAAACAAGGTAAGCATGACCCAAGAAAGGTAAGCAAGGGCACGACATGGCCCAAGCAAGGCAAGGCATGACCCAAGAAAGGTAAGCAAGGGCACGACATGTCCCAAGCAAGGCAAGGCATGACCCAAGAAAGGTAAGCAAGGGCACGACATGGCCCAAGCAAGGCAAGGCATGACCCAAGAAAGGTAAGCAAGGGTACGACATGGCCCAAGCAAGGTAAGCATGACCCAAAAAAGGTAAGCAAGGGCACGACATGGCCCAAGCAAGGCAAGCATGACCCAAGAAAGGTAAGCAAGGGCACGACATGGCCCAAGCAAGGCAAGGCATGACCAAGAAAGGTAAGCAAGGGCACGACATGGCCCAAACAAGGTAAGCATGACCCAAGAAGGTAAGCAAGGGCACGACATGGCCCAAGCAAGGCAAGGCATGACCCAAGAAAGGTAAGCAAGGGCACGACATGGCCCAAGCAAGGCAAGCCATGACCAAGAAAGGTAAGCAAGGGCACGACATGGCCCAACAAGGTAAGCATGACCCAAGAAAGGTAAGCAAGGGCACGACATGGCCCAAGCAAGGCAAGGCATGACCCAAGAAAGGAAACAAGGGCACGACATGGCCCAAGCAAGGCAAGGCATGACCCAAGATAGGTAAGCAAGGGCACGACATGGCCAAGCAAGGCAAGGCATGACCAAGAAAGGTAAGCAAGGGCACGACATGGCCCAAACAAGGTAAGCATGACCCAAGAAAGGTAAGCAAGGGCACGACATGGCCCAAGCAAGGCAAGGCATGACCCAAGAAAGGTAAGCAAGGGCACGACATGTCCCAAGCAAGGCAAGGCATGACCCAAGAACGGTAAGCAAGGGCACGAAATGGCCCAAGCAAGGCAAGGCATGACCCAAGAAAGGTAAGCAAGGGTACGACATGGCCCAAGCAAGGTAAGCATGACCCAAGAAAGGTAAGCAAGGGCACGACATGGCCAAAGCAAGGTAAGCATCACCCAAGAAAGGTAAGCAAGGGCACGACAAGGCCCAAGCAAGGTAAGCAAGACCAAGAAAGGTAAGCAAGGGCACGACATGGCCCAAGCAAGGCAAAGCATGACCCAAGAAAGGTAAGCATGACCCAAGCAAGGTAAGGCATGACCCAAGAAAGGTAAGCAAGGGCACGACATGGCCCAAGCAAGGTAAGCATGACCCAAGAAAGGTAAGCAAGGGCACGACATGGCCCAAGCAAGGCAAGGCATGACCCAAGAAAGGTAAGCAAGGGCACGACATGGCCCAAGCGAGGTAAGCATGACCCAAGAAAGGTAAGCAAGGGCACGACATGGCCCAAGCAAGGTAAGCATGACCCAAGAAAGGTAAGCAAGGGCACGACATGGCCCAAGCAAGGCAAGGCATGACCCAAGAAAGGTAAGCAAGGGCACGACATGCCCCATACAAGGTAAGCAAGACCCAAGAAAGGTAAGCAAGGGCAGGACATGGCCCAAGCAAGGCAAGGCATGACCCAAGAAAGGTAAGCAAGGGCACGACATGGCCCAAACATGGTAAGCATGACCCAAGAAAGGTAAGCAAGGGCACGACATGGCCCAAACAAGGTAAGCAAGACCCAAGAAAGGTAAGCAAGGGCACGACATGGCCCAAGCAAGGCAAGGCATGACCCAAGAAAGGTAAGCAAGGGCATGACATGGCCCAAGCAAGGTAAGCATGACCCAAGAAAGGTAAGCAAGGGCACGACATGGCCCAAACAAGGTAAGCAAGACCCAAGAAAGGTAAGCAAGGGCACGACATGGCCCAAGCAAGGCAAGGCATGACCCAAGAAAGGTAAGCAAGGGCACGACATGGCCCAAGCAAGGTAAGCATGACCCAAGAAAGGTAAGCAAGGGCACGACATCGACCAAGCAAGGCAAGGCATGACCCAAGAAAGGTAAGCAAGGGAACGACATGGCCCAAGCAAGGTAAGCATGACCCAAGAAAGGTAAGCAAGGGCACGACATCGCCGAAGCAAGGCAAGGCATGACCCAAGAAAGGTAAGCAAGGGAACGACATGGCCCAAGCAAGGCAAGGCATGACCCAAAAAGGTAAGCAAGGGCACGATATGGCCCAAGCAAGGTAAGCATGACCCAAGAAAGGTAAGCAAGGGCACGACATGGCCCAAGCAAAGTAAGCATGACCCAAGAAAGGTAAGCAAGGGCACGACATGGCCCAAACAAGGCAAGGCATGACCCAAGAAAGGTAAGAAAGGGCACGACATGGCCCCAGCAAGGTAAGCATGACCCAAGAAAGGTAAGCAAGGCACGACATGGCCCAAGCAAGGCAAGGCATGACCCAAGAAAGGTAAGCAAGGGAACGACATGGCCCAAGCAAGGCAAGGCATGACCCAAAAAGGTAAGCAAGGGCACGATATGGCCCAAGCAAGGTAAGCATGACCCAAGAAAGGTAAGCAAGGGCACGACATGGCCCAAGCAAGGTAAGCATGACCCAAGAAAGGTAAGCAAGCCCAAGCAAGGTAAGCATGACCCAAGAAAGGTAAGCAAGGGCACGACATCGCCCAAGCAAGGCAAGGCATGACCCAAGAAAGGTAAGCAAGGGAACGACATGGCCCAAGCAAGGCAAGGCATGACCCAAAAAGGTAAGCAAGGGCACGATATGGCCCAAGCAAGGTAAGCATGACCCAAGAAAGGTAAGCAAGGGCACGACATGGCCCAAGCAAGGTAAGCATGACCGAAGAAAGATAAGCAAGGGCACGACATGGCCCAAACAAGGCAAGGCATGACCCAAGAAAGGTAAGAAAGGGCACGACATGGCCCCAGCAAGGTAAGCATGACCCAAGAAAGGTAAGCAAGGCACGACATGGCCCAAGAAAGGTAAGCAAGGGCACGACATGCCCCATACAAGGTAAGCAAGACCCAAGAAAGGTAAGCAAGGGCAGGACATGGCCCAAGCAAGGCAAGGCATGACCCAAGAAAGGTAAGCAAGGGCACGACATGGCCCAAACATGGTAAGCATGACCCAAGAAAGGTAAGCAAGGGCACGACATGGCCCAAACAAGGTAAGCAAGACCCAAGAAAGGTAAGCAAGGGCACGACATGGCCCAAGCAAGGCAAGGCATGACCCAAGAAAGGTAGCAAGGGCATGACATGGCCCAAGCAAGGTAAGCATGACCCAAGAAAGGTAAGCAAGGGCACGACATGGCCCAAACAAGGTAAGCAAGACCCAAGAAAGGTAAGCAAGGGCACGACATGGCCCAAGCAAGGCAAGGCATGACCCAAGAAAGGTAAGCAAGGGCACGACATGGCCCAAGCAAGGTAAGCATGACCCAAGAAAGGTAAGCAAGGGCACGACATCGCCCAAGCAAGGCAAGGCATGACCCAAGAAAGGTAAGCAAGGGAACGACATGGCCCAAGCAAGGTAAGCATGACCCAAGAAAGGTAAGCAAGGGCACGACATCGCCCAAGCAAGGCAAGGCATGACCCAAGAAAGGTAAGCAAGGGAACGACATGGCCCAAGCAAGGCAAGGCATGACCCAAAAAGGTAAGCAAGGGCACGATATGGCCCAAGCAAGGTAAGCATGACCCAAGAAAGGTAAGCAAGGGCACGACATGGCCCAAGCAAGGTAAGCATGACCCAAGAAAGGTAAGCAAGGGCACGACATGGCCCAAACAAGGCAAGGCATGACCCAAGAAAGGTAAGAAAGGGCACGACATGGCCCCAGCAAGGTAAGCATGACCCAAGAAAGGTAAGCAAGGCACGACATGGCCCAAGCAAGGCAAGGCATGACCCAAGAAAGGTAAGCAAGGGAACGACATGGCCCAAGCAAGGCAAGGCATGACCCAAAAAGGTAAGCAAGGGCACGATATGGCCCAAGCAAGGTAAGCATGACCCAAGAAAGGTAAGCAAGGGCACGACATGGCCCAAGCAAGGTAAGCATGACCCAAGAAAGGTAAGCAAGGGCACGACATGGCCCAAGCAAGGTAAGCATGACCCAAGAAAGGTAAGCAAGGGCACGACATCGCCCAAGCAAGGCAAGGCATGACCCAAGAAAGGTAAGCAAGGGAACGACATGGCCCAAGCAAGGCAAGGCATGACCCAAAAAGGTAAGCAAGGGCACGATATGGCCCAAGCAAGGTAAGCATGACCCAAGAAAGGTAAGCAAGGGCACGACATGGCCCAAGCAAGGTAAGCATGACCCAAGAAAGGTAAGCAAGGGCACGACATGGCCCAAACAAGGCAAGGCATGACCCAAGAAAGGTAAGAAAGGGCACGACATGGCCCCAGCAAGGTAAGCATGACCCAAGAAAGGTAAGCAAGGCACGACATGCCCCAAGCAAGGCAAGGCATGACCCAAGAAAGGTAAGCAAGGGCACGACATGGCCCAAACAAGGTAAGTAAGGGCACGCCATGCCCAAGCAAGGCAAGCAAGGGCAAGTCGTGGAAAAGAAAGGCATGTAAGGGCAAGTCGTGGCAAGGCATGGCCCAAGCAAGGTAAGCAAGGGCAAGTCATGGCAAAGAAAGGCAAGAGGAAGGCATGGCAAGGCATATCCCAAGCAAGGTAAGCAAAGAAAGGTGTTACGGTTCGATTGACGGAGTATTTCGGGGGATGACGATTGTAGAATTGGCCTGCGACACGGCCATAGTACCGACTTGACCTTGAGTTTTCGTTGTTCAGAAAAAAAAATCCAACGATGCATTAAAGGAATTTTTCGGCTCCGTAAAGTCGGGGGATGGCGGTGGTGGATTTGGCCCGCAATACGGCTAACGTCCCGACTTGACCTCGTTTTTTCGTATGCCGCAATGGTCCCACGGTCGTCTCTCGGATGGGTTAGCGGAGGGGAGTTTGGGACTTGTCGACCGGATGCGGTCTGTTCTTGCGGGTAGCGGACCGAGCAGCCCACGAGCGCGGACTAAAATCTAGTTGACGTCGTCCTTCGAACAAACCTCGTAGGTATTGTAGGGGAGCTTGGGAATTCATGATCGGATGCGGTGTGTTCTAGTGTGCGGGCAACGGACCAAGAAGCACACAAGAGCATACTAAATCTCGTCGTCGTTCCTTCGAGCAAACCTGGAACGGGTACTATAGTCGAGGGGAGCTTGGGCCTCGATGACCGGATTCGGACTGTTCTTGTGTGCGGGCAGAGGACCAAGCAGCACACTAGAGAGCGGACTAAATCTCGTCGTCAATCTTTGAACAAACCTCTTGTCCCTTTTGGCTTTAGTGTGCTAATGTTTCCGAAACTCGATGCGGACCGTTCCCGGATGCGGGCGATATCAAGCGGCATGTGGGTGCAGTCCAATTCTAGTTGACGTTGTGTTAGCTAACCTTAGCCAGTGTTGTCCCGCCTCGATTTGTTTGTTTCTTTCACGTCAAACGGTGCTAGTCGGGGGACATCTAGCCCATCCTTGCCCAAGCAAGGCAAGGCACGACATGGCCCAAGCAAGGCAAGGCATGACCCAAGAAAGGTAAGCAAGGGAACGACATGGCCCAAGCAAGGCAAGGCATGACCCAAAAAGGTAAGCAAGGGCACGATATGGCCCAAGCAAGGTAAGCATGACCCAAGAAAGGTAAGCAAGGGCACGACATGGCCCAAGCAAGGTAAGCATGACCCAAGAAAGGTAAGCAAGGGCACGACATGGCCCAAGCAAGGTAAGCATGACCCAAGAAAGGTAAGCAAGGGCACGACATCGCCCAAGCAAGGCAAGGCATGACCCAAGAAAGGTAAGCAAGGGAACGACATGGCCCAAGCAAGGCAAGGCATGACCCAAAAAGGTAAGCAAGGGCACGATATGGCCCAAGCAAGGTAAGCATGACCCAAGAAAGGTAAGCAAGGGCACGACATGGCCCAAGCAAGGTAAGCATGACCCAAGAAAGGTAAGCAAGGGCACGACATGGCCCAAACAAGGCAAGGCATGACCCAAGAAAGGTAAGAAAGGGCACGACATGGCCCCAGCAAGGTAAGCATGACCCAAGAAAGGTAAGCAAGGCACGACATGGCCCAAGCAAGGCAAGGCATGACCCAAGAAAGGTAAGCAAGGGCACGACATGGCCCAAACAAGGCAAGGCATGACCCAAGATAGGTAAGCAAGGGCACGACATGTCCCAAGCAAGGCAAGGCATGACCAAGAAAGGTAAGCAAGGGCACGACATGGCCCAAACAAGGTAAGCATGACCCAAGAAAGGTAAGCAAGGGCACGACATGGCCCAAGCAAGGCAAGGCATGACCCAAGAAAGGTAAGCAAGGGCACGACATGTCCCAAGCAAGGCAAGGCATGACCCAAGAACGGTAAGCAAGGGCACGAAATGGCCCAAGCAAGGCAAGGCATGACCCAAGAAAGGTAAGCAAGGGTACGACATGGCCCAAGCAAGGTAAGCATGACCCAAGAAAGGTAAGCAAGGGCACGACATGGCCCAAGCAAGGTAAGCATCACCCAAGAAAGGTAAGCAAGGGCACGACATGGCCCAAGCAAGGTAAGCAAGACCTAAGAAAGGTAAGCAAGGGCACGACATGGCCCAAGCAAGGCAAAGCATGACCCAAGAAAGGTAAGCATGACCCAAGCAAGGTAAGGCATGACCCAAGAAAGGTAAGCAAGGGCACGACATGGCCCAAGCAAGGTAAGCATGACCCAAGAAAGGTAAGCAAGGGCACGACATGGCCCAAGCAAGGCAAGGCATGACCCAAGAAAGGTAAGCAAGGGCACGACATGGCCCAAGCAAGGCAAGGCATGACCCAAGATAGGTAAGCAAGGGCACGACATGGAAGCAAGGCAAGGCATGACCAAGAAAGGTAAGCAAGGGCACGACATGGCCCAACAAGGTAAGCATGACCCAAGAAAGGTAAGCAAGGGCACGACATGGCCCAAGCAAGGCAAGGCATGACCCAAGAAAGGTAAGCAAGGGCACGACATGTCCCAAGCAAGGCAAGGCATGACCCAAGAAAGGTAAGCAAGGGCACGACATGGCCCAAGCAAGGCAAGGCATGACCCAAGAAAGGTAAGCAAGGGTACGACATGGCCCAAGCAAGGTAAGCATGACCCAAAAAAGGTAAGCAAGGGCACGACATGGCCCAAGCAAGGCAAGCATGACCCAAGAAAGGTAAGCAAGGGCACGACATGGCCCAAGCAAGGCAAGGCATGACCAAGAAAGGTAAGCAAGGGCACGACATGGCCCAAACAAGGTAAGCATGACCCAAGAAAGGTAAGCAAGGGCACGACATGGCCCAAGCAAGGCAAGGCATGACCCAAGAAAGGTAAGCAAGGGCACGACATGGCCCAAGCAAGGCAAGCCATGACCAAGAAAGGTAAGCAAGGGCACGACATGGCCCAAACAAGGTAAGCATGACCCAAGAAAGGTAAGCAAGGGCACGACATGGCCCAAGCAAGGCAAGGCATGACCCAAGAAAGGAAACAAGGGCACGACATGGCCCAAGCAAGGCAAGGCATGACCCAAGATAGGTAAGCAAGGGCACGACATGGCCAAGCAAGGCAAGGCATGACCAAGAAAGGTAAGCAAGGGCACGACATGGCCCAAACAAGGTAAGCATGACCCAAGAAAGGTAAGCAAGGGCACGACATGGCCCAAGCAAGGCAAGGCATGACCCAAGAAAGGTAAGCAAGGGCACGACATGTCCCAAGCAAGGCAAGGCATGACCCAAGAACGGTAAGCAAGGGCACGAAATGGCCCAAGCAAGGCAAGGCATGACCCAAGAAAGGTAAGCAAGGGTACGACATGGCCCAAGCAAGGTAAGCATGACCCAAGAAAGGTAAGCAAGGGCACGACATGGCCCAAGCAAGGTAAGCATCACCCAAGAAAGGTAAGCAAGGGCACGACATGGCCCAAGCAAGGTAAGCAAGACCCAAGAAAGGTAAGCAAGGGCACGACATGGCCCAAGCAAGGCAAAGCATGACCCAAGAAAGGTAAGCATGACCCAAGCAAGGTAAGGCATGACCCAAGAAAGGTAAGCAAGGGCACGACATGGCCCAAGCAAGGTAAGCATGACCCAAGAAAGGTAAGCAAGGGCACGACATGGCCCAAGCAAGGCAAGGCATGACCCAAGAAAGGTAAGCAAGGGCACGACATGGCCCAAGCGAGGTAAGCATGACCCAAGAAAGGTAAGCAAGGGCACGACATGGCCCAAGCAAGGCAAGGCATGACCCAAGAAAGGTAAGCAAGGGCACGACATGCCCCATACAAGGTAAGCAAGACCCAAGAAAGGTAAGCAAGGGCAGGACATGGCCCAAGCAAGGCAAGGCATGACCCAAGAAAGGTAAGCAAGGGCACGACATGGCCCAAACATGGTAAGCATGACCCAAGAAAGGTAAGCAAGGGCACGACATGGCCCAAACAAGGTAAGCATGACCCAAGAAAGGTAAGCAAGGGCACGACATGGCCCAAGCAAGGCAAGGCATGACCCAAGAAAGGTAAGCAAGGGCACGACATGGCCCAAGCAAGGTAAGCATGACCCAAGAAAGGTAAGCAAGGGCACGACATGGCCCAAGCAAGGCAAGGCATGACCCAAGAAAGGTAAGCAAGGGCACGACATGCCCCATACAAGGTAAGCAAGACCCAAGAAAGGTAAGCAAGGGCAGGACATGGCCCAAGCAAGGCAAGGCATGACCCAAGAAAGGTAAGCAAGGGCACGACATGGCCCAAACATGGTAAGCATGACCCAAGAAAGGTAAGCAAGGGCACGACATGGCCCAAACAAGGTAAGCAAGACCCAAGAAAGGTAAGCAAGGGCACGACATGGCCCAAGCAAGGCAAGGCATGACCCAAGAAAGGTAAGCAAGGGCATGACATGGCCCAAGCAAGGTAAGCATGACCCAAGAAAGGTAAGCAAGGGCACGACATGGCCCAAACAAGGTAAGCAAGACCCAAGAAAGGTAAGCAAGGGCACGACATGGCCCAAGCAAGGCAAGGCATGACCCAAGAAAGGTAAGCAAGGGCACGACATGGCCCAAGCAAGGTAAGCATGACCCAAGAAAGGTAAGCAAGGGCACGACATCGACCAAGCAAGGCAAGGCATGACCCAAGAAAGGTAAGCAAGGGAACGACATGGCCCAAGCAAGGTAAGCATGACCCAAGAAAGGTAAGCAAGGGCACGACATCGCCCAAGCAAGGCAAGGCATGACCCAAGAAAGGTAAGCAAGGGAACGACATGGCCCAAGCAAGGCAAGGCATGACCCAAAAAGGTAAGCAAGGGCACGATATGGCCCAAGCAAGGTAAGCATGACCCAAGAAAGGTAAGCAAGGGCACGACATGGCCCAAGCAAAGTAAGCATGACCCAAGAAAGGTAAGCAAGGGCACGACATGGCCCAAACAAGGCAAGGCATGACCCAAGAAAGGTAAGAAAGGGCACGACATGGCCCCAGCAAGGTAAGCATGACCCAAGAAAGGTAAGCAAGGCACGACATGGCCCAAGCAAGGCAAGGCATGACCCAAGAAAGGTAAGCAAGGGAACGACATGGCCCAAGCAAGGCAAGGCATGACCCAAAAAGGTAAGCAAGGGCACGATATGGCCCAAGCAAGGTAAGCATGACCCAAGAAAGGTAAGCAAGGGCACGACATGGCCCAAGCAAGGTAAGCATGACCCAAGAAAGGTAAGCAAGCCCAAGCAAGGTAAGCATGACCCAAGAAAGGTAAGCAAGGGCACGACATCGCCCAAGCAAGGCAAGGCATGACCCAAGAAAGGTAAGCAAGGGAACGACATGGCCCAAGCAAGGCAAGGCATGACCCAAAAAGGTAAGCAAGGGCACGATATGGCCCAAGCAAGGTAAGCATGACCCAAGAAAGGTAAGCAAGGGCACGACATGGCCCAAGCAAGGTAAGCATGACCGAAGAAAGATAAGCAAGGGCACGACATGGCCCAAACAAGGCAAGGCATGACCCAAGAAAGGTAAGAAAGGGCACGACATGGCCCCAGCAAGGTAAGCATGACCCAAGAAAGGTAAGCAAGGCACGACATGGCCCAAGAAAGGTAAGCAAGGGCACGACATGCCCCATACAAGGTAAGCAAGACCCAAGAAAGGTAAGCAAGGGCAGGACATGGCCCAAGCAAGGCAAGGCATGACCCAAGAAAGGTAAGCAAGGGCACGACATGGCCCAAACATGGTAAGCATGACCCAAGAAAGGTAAGCAAGGGCACGACATGGCCCAAACAAGGTAAGCAAGACCCAAGAAAGGTAAGCAAGGGCACGACATGGCCCAAGCAAGGCAAGGCATGACCCAAGAAAGGTAGCAAGGGCATGACATGGCCCAAGCAAGGTAAGCATGACCCAAGAAAGGTAAGCAAGGGCACGACATGGCCCAAACAAGGTAAGCAAGACCCAAGAAAGGTAAGCAAGGGCACGACATGGCCCAAGCAAGGCAAGGCATGACCCAAGAAAGGTAAGCAAGGGCACGACATGGCCCAAGCAAGGTAAGCATGACCCAAGAAAGGTAAGCAAGGGCACGACATCGCCCAAGCAAGGCAAGGCATGACCCAAGAAAGGTAAGCAAGGGAACGACATGGCCCAAGCAAGGTAAGCATGACCCAAGAAAGGTAAGCAAGGGCACGACATCGCCCAAGCAAGGCAAGGCATGACCCAAGAAAGGTAAGCAAGGGAACGACATGGCCCAAGCAAGGCAAGGCATGACCCAAAAAGGTAAGCAAGGGCACGATATGGCCCAAGCAAGGTAAGCATGACCCAAGAAAGGTAAGCAAGGGCACGACATGGCCCAAGCAAGGTAAGCATGACCCAAGAAAGGTAAGCAAGGGCACGACATGGCCCAAACAAGGCAAGGCATGACCCAAGAAAGGTAAGAAAGGGCACGACATGGCCCCAGCAAGGTAAGCATGACCCAAGAAAGGTAAGCAAGGCACGACATGGCCCAAGCAAGGCAAGGCATGACCCAAGAAAGGTAAGCAAGGGAACGACATGGCCCAAGCAAGGCAAGGCATGACCCAAAAAGGTAAGCAAGGGCACGATATGGCCCAAGCAAGGTAAGCATGACCCAAGAAAGGTAAGCAAGGGCACGACATGGCCCAAGCAAGGTAAGCATGACCCAAGAAAGGTAAGCAAGGGCACGACATGGCCCAAGCAAGGTAAGCATGACCCAAGAAAGGTAAGCAAGGGCACGACATCGCCCAAGCAAGGCAAGGCATGACCCAAGAAAGGTAAGCAAGGGAACGACATGGCCCAAGCAAGGCAAGGCATGACCCAAAAAGGTAAGCAAGGGCACGATATGGCCCAAGCAAGGTAAGCATGACCCAAGAAAGGTAAGCAAGGGCACGACATGGCCCAAGCAAGGTAAGCATGACCCAAGAAAGGTAAGCAAGGGCACGACATGGCCCAAACAAGGCAAGGCATGACCCAAGAAAGGTAAGAAAGGGCACGACATGGCCCCAGCAAGGTAAGCATGACCCAAGAAAGGTAAGCAAGGCACGACATGCCCCAAGCAAGGCAAGGCATGACCCAAGAAAGGTAAGCAAGGGCACGACATGGCCCAAACAAGGTAAGTAAGGGCACGCCATGCCCAAGCAAGGCAAGCAAGGGCAAGTCGTGGAAAAGAAAGGCATGTAAGGGCAAGTCGTGGCAAGGCATGGCCCAAGCAAGGTAAGCAAGGGCAAGTCATGGCAAAGAAAGGCAAGAGGAAGGCATGGCAAGGCATATCCCAAGCAAGGTAAGCAAAGAAAGGTGTTACGGTTCGATTGACGGAGTATTTCGGGGGATGACGATTGTAGAATTGGCCTGCGACACGGCCATAGTACCGACTTGACCTTGAGTTTTCGTTGTTCAGAAAAAAAAATCCAACGATGCATTAAAGGAATTTTTCGGCTCCGTAAAGTCGGGGGATGGCGGTGGTGGATTTGGCCCGCAATACGGCTAACGTCCCGACTTGACCTCGTTTTTTCGTATGCCGCAATGGTCCCACGGTCGTCTCTCGGATGGGTTAGCGGAGGGGAGTTTGGGACTTGTCGACCGGATGCGGTCTGTTCTTGCGGGTAGCGGACCGAGCAGCCCACGAGCGCGGACTAAAATCTAGTTGACGTCGTCCTTCGAACAAACCTCGTAGGTATTGTAGGGGAGCTTGGGAATTCATGATCGGATGCGGTGTGTTCTAGTGTGCGGGCAACGGACCAAGAAGCACACAAGAGCATACTAAATCTCGTCGTCGTTCCTTCGAGCAAACCTGGAACGGGTACTATAGTCGAGGGGAGCTTGGGCCTCGATGACCGGATTCGGACTGTTCTTGTGTGCGGGCAGAGGACCAAGCAGCACACTAGAGAGCGGACTAAATCTCGTCGTCAATCTTTGAACAAACCTCTTGTCCCTTTTGGCTTTAGTGTGCTAATGTTTCCGAAACTCGATGCGGACCGTTCCCGGATGCGGGCGATATCAAGCGGCATGTGGGTGCAGTCCAATTCTAGTTGACGTTGTGTTAGCTAACCTTAGCCAGTGTTGTCCCGCCTCGATTTGTTTGTTTCTTTCACGTCAAACGGTGCTAGTCGGGGGACATCTAGCCCATCCTTGCGGCCACTTTGTGGTCGTGGGATGCAAGCTCGTTGTTTCTTGGCCAAGCGGTACGCTACGCGTGTGAGTGGTGTTTGGGTTTTTTAGCTGGCGGGCTCCGTGAACCGCACGCCGATAAACCTCTTCAGTGTTTGCTCCAAGTGCTATACAGGCCTTGGGCGAGTGATGGTTTTCTGTGTTGCATTCCTAACGATCGCATTGACATGGACCAAGGGCATGGCATCCATAAGCACGCAAGGGAAAGGCATGGCCCAAGGCACAACAATTGGACCCAAGGCATGGCCCAAGGCAAAACGATCGGACCACATGCACAATAATGACCACTATGAATGAATTTTCCCGAAAACTTTCCAAAAATAGCAACCCGGGACCACACGGGCACCCCCCGAGGTCCCAAAATAAAAAATTTCAACACCAATGTTTTCTATATATATTTATATGTCTTTTCCTATTTTTTCGGATTTTTTGGGATTGTTTTGAATTTTTTGGGATTTTCCCCGTTTTTACCCCTAAAATAGCAACCCGGGACCACACGGGCACCCCCCTAGGTCCAAAAATAAAAAATTTCAACACCAATAATTTTTTGGGATTTTTTTGAATTTTTTGGGATTTTTTGGGATTTTTTTGAGATTTTTTTGAATTTTTCCCTTATTTTTCCCGTTTTTACCCCTATTTTCCCTATTTTCGGAAAACAAAAATAATTTTTTTGAAAAAAAAAAATCATGAAAATTAAGCTTAATGCCCATATAAGCTTTTCCAACAAAAAAAACGGGGCATTATTATGACAAAAACTCAAGTTTTGAGCCATTATTATGTTACTGTCACTTGGGTGTTCACTAGGAAAATTTAGCTAATTCAAAATAAACATCTATAGGGGGAGGGTGAGAGTGGAAGGATGGATGGTCAAGGTTGGCTTAAAACTCTCTTGTGGGCACCGTTGGGCACCGTTGGGCACCGTTGGGCATGGTCGGCCCCCCTACGACCGCAATTTTTTGGCTGCCCTCGGGTACAGCCAGCGCTGGCTGTACCCCCCCGAAAACGACGTCGTTCAGCGTATTTTTATCCCCTTCCTGAGTTTCCTAAGTTAGACAACTCTTTAATTTTTTGTTTCTTCTTCTTCAAGTTGCGATATATCTTGTTCTTAGGGTTTATTTCGATTTTTTCTCTCCTATTTTCTCTCTCCTCTGTTTCCATGGATCTCGCAGTTATGGAAAATTCTGAAGCTCTTTTCGAATCTAATTCTGGAATTTTAAGTACATTGATGTCAGAACGTAAGTTTATATTTTTATTATTTTCATTTATTTGTTTTGATTTCAATGTTTTTGGTTTTGATTGTTTTCGATTTTATATTTTGATTTTGGATAAAATGTGTTTAGAATTTTGTTATTTTTCGTGTTTTCGCTGGATATTTCGATTTTGATTTGTTTCTTTGTTTTTGTTTTCTGCTGATTTTCTTATTTTTTTGCAATTGTACGTTATTTTTTGTTCGATTTTTATTCATAATTTTATTTATTATCAATGTATATAATGTTAATGAATTTTTACCTCAGATCTTATGAACATTATATATTTTGATAAAATACATATTATGTTATGAATTTTTGAATTGTTCTGTCCCAAAAGAAAATATTGTTCATTGTTTACTTATAACATTCTTAACAAATATATGAATATTCAGTTCAAGGAAATTGAACATTGTCTACAACAATAATGAACATTTTATTGAATGACTTTGAATGTTACGTATATTAGTAATGAACATTGCATGAAAATATATTGAATATTTTTTATTTAGATAATGAACATTGTATTGTATTATATTGAACTTTCTATTAAGAGTTATTGATCATTACCTATGTTACAATGAACATTTAATTCAAGTATTTTATCATTATTTATAATTTATAATGAACATTTTATTTAATGATTTTGAATATTACCTATGTTCGTAATTACCATTTTATTTAAGTACATTGAACAACACCTAATTAAGCAATGGACATTCTATTTTTAACATTACTATTTTAATATTGAATATTTTATTTAAGGATATTGAACATTTCAATTTTCCATTGTTAGTTATTATTGAAATTGATCATTCACTATTTTAACATTGAACAATCACTAGTTTAACATTGAACATTTCTTCCTTTCGCAGTGAATAAGGAAGTAAGTGTTTTTGTTGAAGGGTCAGAATCTATGTTAATGATGAAGGAAGTTAAAAATGAAGACGAAGCTTATGATTTGTATAATGAATATGCTTTTAGTAAAGGTTTTGGTATTAGGGTTGGGAAAGGTCGGAAGCGTCAAAACAGTGAATTTTATACTATGAAACGGTTCTTGTGTAGCTGTGAAGGGGTTAAAGATGAAAAAAGGAAGAGAACAAGGTCTTATGCTAGATTGGATACGCGTACTGGGTGTACTGCTTTTGTTCAGTTTTCTATTGGTAAAGATGGTGTATGGACGGTTGTGAATCATAATATGATTCATAATCATGCTATGGTTCCTCTAAATAAGAGGCATTTGATAAGATCACAAAGGAAGGTTAGTAAGGAGGCTCTTTACTTTATGTGTACTTTAAAAGCTAGTGGTGTTAAAGTGTCTGATACCTTGAGGGTTTTGAGGAAAGAAGTAGGCGGATCACCTCTGGTCGGTTTTACAGCTAGTGATGCTTATAATGCTTTATCACGTGCAAAAGCTAATAAACTTGAAGGTCATGACTGTCATCAGTTAATCAAGTATTTTGCTCAGAGAAATTCTAGTGAAGAAGGTTTTTATTATGACTTTGAGCTTAGTGAAGAAGAGGGACTTTTAAGTTTCTTTTGGCGTGATGGTCGGATGAAGAGAGATTATGATTATTTTGGGGATTTATTGGTTTTTGATACTACTTATAGGACCAATAAATATGATATGATTTGTGCTCCTTTTGTTGGTATGAACCATCATTCTAATAATGTTATGTTTGGAATGGGTTTTGTTATCAATGAAAAAACCGAATCTTTTAATTGGCTTTTTTAAACTTTCCTTACATCCATGGGTGGAAATCCCCCAATAACCATTATGACAGACCAAGCTCCATCCATTGCTGCTGGGATAAGGAATGTTTTTCCAGATGCTAGACATAGATTATGTACGTGGCATATTGGGGAGAATTCAAAGAAGCATATTGGGCAGTATAGAGCTTTAGATGGTTTTTCTGACATATTCAATTATCTTCTGAAGTATTGTGAAACTGCTACTGAGTTTGAATATCATTGGCCAAGGTAATTAATTTGGATTACTTATTTACTTTTAATTAATAAAAAATATGTACTTGTAACCTTATGAACATCTACTTACAAACAAATGAACATTTAGGAATTTCATGTTATTACTAAGTTATATGCTTTCTGACTTTGATCAAATAGGTATATTCCGATGAACAAATTTGATTTTTATATTGAACATTTTGTTTTTCAGAATGTTGACTCACTATAAATGCGTTGAAAATCCATGGTTGAAGAATTTATATACAATTAGAGAGATGTGGTGTCCTGCTTATTCTAAGAATTATTGGTCTGGTGGTGTGTTATCATCACAGCGATGTGAAACTACCAACAAGTCAGTTTCCCATCGACTTGATAAGACACAAGGGTTATGTGATTTTTATCATGTTTTTTTGGATGTTATTTCTGATTGGAGGAGCAAAGAGAATGGTCATGACTACAGAAATTGGAAAGGTAGACCAGAAGTTGCAGCTGCAAATTGCGGAATTCTTCTTCATGCGAGAAAGATTTACACTATAGAAGCATATGTTTTGTTTGAAGAACAATTTCTTAAAGGGATGGCATGTTCTCAAGAAGAAATACGTGGAAACACAGCTATAGAGAAAAGTTATTATGTGTGGAGGCCTAAAAAAGACTTGATTAAACATGAAGTTCGGTTTAACCAAGAGACTTTTGGAGTGGATTGTACTTGTCAGTACTTTACTGAAATGGGTTTTTTATGTTCTCATGCGCTTCGTGTTTATCATGTGCATTGTGTCATTTAGTTGTACTAGATCCATCACTATTTCAGGGTTTTTTTCTTGCGAAGTTTGAACATTTAGTTATAAATATAGTAACATTTACTTGATAAATGATCACTATATTATTTCAGGTTGATGCTTCTTTTCCAAAGCCACCTCCAAAATATTTTAGAAGAGGTGCAGCTGTTGATAAAAATGTAGAATCATCGGACAAGGTAGATATTAATATTTAATTCTTTAAAGTGAATATTTAAATTTCTGTTTTTGAATGTCTTTACATTTTGTGTCAATTTTAGGAAAACAATTCAACAAATGAAACATCAAATGATTCATATGTTCATGGAAGTACTAAAACCGATGCATGTACAAAAGTTAAAGCACCATTGGCTACTAAAGCACCATCGGCTACTAAAGCAACATCGGCTACTAAAGCACCATCGGTTAATAAAGCACCATCGGCTACTAAAGCACCATCGGTTAATAAAGCACCATTGGCTACTAAAGGAACATCAGCCACTAAAGCAAAAAAGGATCAGCAGAGATTTGAGTATAATATCAAGAGTGCATTTGACTTGGGACTTTCACCAACACCGATGCTTACTAAAGTTTCATCTGTTACTAAAGCTCCATCTTGTACTGAAGCTAAAGTTCAACGACCTATTCATGCTTCAGAAATTATTCAAGTAGTACCTACAGTTCACGGATCTATTCAGGCTGAAAAAATTACTCAAGTTGGATCTAAGGTTCAAGGACCTCAAGTTTCATTGGTTACTAAACCTCCGTTGGGTATTAAAGGATCTCATCAATCTGCTAATGATCAAGCTTATTTGAAATTTAAGTATGATGCTTTCTTAGCTCTTTTTGATGAATCAATGGCTGCTGAAGAAGCCATTAAAAGTCAATGATTTAGTAACTGTTGATTATTGAGTTGAACATTTAGTTTTAATAGAATGAACATTGAGTTCAAACATTTTGAACATATAGTTTTAATAGAATGAACATTTAGTTCAAGTAGTACGTGCTCTTTTTCTGTTTGATCATTTAGTTTTAATAGAATGAACATTGAGGTCAAACATTTTGAACATCACCTTTTTTCATAATATTTTATGTTTGAATTTTTTTTTTTTTTTTAAGGCATCCTTCTGAAGTTTATGAACATTTTAATCAAATATATTCAACATTATCTACTTTTGTTCACTTGATTTTGAACAATACGTATTTGTTAATGTGTTTTCTTTAAAGGTTTTGAACAATACGTATTTCAAAGTGAATATTCTATATGAAAATTTTGAGCATTAAGTATTTTAATAATGAACATTTTATTGAAATACAATAAATATCAGTAATTTAATAATTGAACGTTGTATGAATCATATTGATTATTACCTATTTTTACAATGAACATTGTTTAACGATATTAATCATTATATGTAACTTTCATCAATCAAGCAGTTAAAAAACATTTATTTTGTATGCATTATTGATTTGGAGTATTTGTTTGTGCATTGGATTTTCTACAGCAAAGGAAACTGAATATTAAACATAAAGGAAATGAACACCAAGTTATATGTTTTTGAACAAACCACCAAAATACCAAAATATTGTCTTTACATTGTACTAAAAAGCTATCTATTGTTTGTTAACCTTGAAATACTATCTGCTTAATTTTTCATTAACTCCTCCATGCTTCATTTATGTTTGACTCATGCATTTCATTTTGCTTTGAAAGCATTAGGAGATCACAGAAAGTGACACGAAGCTTCCTTATTTGATTTGTCTGTATATCAAAAATAAAAATAAAAAAATTAAAAATGTTTTATAAAATCCAAATATTAAATTATAAATTTGAGGAATATAAAAGAAATTCAACAGGCAGAACAATAAAACAGAAAAGACCAAAACAATAAAAATAAATGAACAAAATACAAAAGAAGAATGAACAAAATTCAACTTACATCATTTGCCTTCAAGTCACATATCCATTCATGTTCTGGATCACCAGTATAGGTCTCCATGTGCTTCATGACATACACACCGCAGTTTGTATAGTCTTTCATGCTTCTCCATTTCATCTTGACCAAATTCATTTCATACTTTTGTATTGGTTCTACCTCATATCCAAATGTGCCCATATATTTTGCAAAAGCATCCAACTGGAATTTATGTTCATAAATGTAAGATAATTATCTACGATGTTTCAAATATATATTTTATGAATGATTTATTTCTTACCACAACTTCTGGGTGTCCCTCATATTTATCCTCAAATTTTACATTTCTTGGTAGAGGCCTGTTGTCAATTACATCCACAGTTGCATTGTAATGGTTGATGACTAGGAGATAGAAGTGTTTTGCAGCAAGAACAGGGATGAATATCTGAAAAAGAGGTAATTATTTAACTTAAAAACAATGAACAAATTACAAACATTAAAATGAACATTAAAGTTTGAAGAATGGGTTAGTAGTAATATAGGTTTACCTGTTTAAATTGATGAATGTTTTTGAAATTATAGTTAACCAGTTCTTCGTTAACCCTTCTGTTAAAATCCTCAAGCCTTTTTTCGTAGGAGGATCCTGCTGGACACACCTTGTTTGTGCACATAATATGCTGCATTTAAACATAATCAACATTCAATTATAAATATATGTAAAATTAGTTACAATGATAATGAAAATTTCAATTTAATCATTTGTAATTTTTATCTTAATTTTGTAGAACATTAATTATTTCAATAATGAATATTGTATTTCAAAATTTTGAACATTATGTATTGTAATTATGAACATTCTATTTAAATATATTAAACATTACTTGTTTTAATATTGAACATTCTTTTTAAGAAAATTGATCATTTTATATAAACAAAATGAACATTTTAAATAACATCAATTATTATACTTACATATGGAACTGTTGAAAGGAAGAGTTTATCTTTATGGCCCTTTGCATTTAGATACTTTGACCATGAATCAATCACACAGTCAACCACTTCCGCTTCATCAACCAGTGTTTTCATGTCCTCTCTATTGACGTAGTTGTATCCATCAAAATAAAGAACCTCACTACAAACAGGAAGTAAATTAGGAGGAAGTATAAGAATTTAAAATTTAAATTATTTTTACGTGAAATTAAAGAAAATACATGTTGTCCTGACCACTTAAGACATAATCTGCTAGGCTTTGATGCATTGTGTCCAGATTTTTGAACAAGTCTCGATACTTGACCAAATATGGAGAAGAGAAGGCAGCCGGTAGTTTGTGAATCCTTTGAGGTCTTTTTCCTTTGTCACCTTTCTCATTTCTGTATATACAAAAAATTTAACAAAAAATCAACATAATTATAAATTGAACATATAAGATTAATAATATGAACATATAAGATTAAGAGTACCAAAAATTTAACAAAAAATCAACATAATTATAAAATGAACATATAAGATTAAGAGTATGAACATATAAGATTAAGAGTATGAACATATAAAGGAAAAAGAATGAACAAAAGGTACAAAAAGAAAGAACATAACATTCAAAAAGAATGATCCAAAAAAATTTAACAGGTTTGAAAAAGATAGAACAAAAACTAGAAGAGTATGACATATTATTATGACATTTTAAATAACCAAAACATTATTATGTCTTTAAAATAGTTTTCATAATATAACCAAAGTTTCACAAATACTAATTCAGTTTTAATACAGTTAAAATTTACCCTTCTCCTTCATCTTCTTTTTCTCCTTTGTCTTCAAAAATTTCGTCCAATTTCAAATCTGTTTTTGTGCTTGAAATTAATGTTGATATTGAGACTTCATTCAATGGAGTTTTTGGTGAAGGAAGAGAAGATTGTTCTGCACCAACAGATAGTTCAGCTTCCACTGGTTGTTGCACCTGCGACTGTGTAGGAGTATGAGGTTCTGCTGGCTCCTCAACCATTTGTTGTGCAACCGTGTTCTCAAGCACTTGTGGTTCAGCACTTTCATTTTTCTTATTTTTTGCAGGCTGCTCCTCGACCCCATCTGGTGTAACCTTCTTCTCAATCACTTGTGGTGCAGAAACCTCTTCATTTCTCACTTCTGGTGCAGGCTCCTCTTCAATTACATTAGTTACAGGCATCATTTCTGATACATGCAACTCAGGCTCCACTGTAGCTTCATCCGAGCTCACAATCTTCTCTTCTTGTACAACAATCTCCTCCACTGTTGTTTTTGGTTTTTCTGAAGCTGGTTCACTCACTTCTGATTCTGCTTGCACCATTTTCTTAGCTTTTGCAATTTCATTTTCTTTTTTCTCTTCCTCCCTTCTTTGTTTTAGATTCAGCATAGCAGAAGCCAAAGATTCATCTATTTCTTCAAGTCACAAATTTGGCGTAGAGGTGGATGTACCAGCTTTCTCACGTTTCAACTTGTCATCATCTATTATCGGTGATGGTGAAAGTCCCAAGTCGAATGCATTCTTGATATCATACTCATATCTCTGCTTATCCTTTTTTGCTTTGTTTTTCTCCAGCTCAATTGCATCCAACAACTCTTTTTCTTTTTCCAACAGAGCCTTAATGAAGTCATCAGACCACTCATCTTGGCTTAATGATGGTTCTTTTGCCATTTTTGACAAGAACTCTTCCACTTTAGATACCAACTCATTTCCTGGGAAGAATTCTTGCGCCTTCTTCAGTGAATCAGAAAGCTTTGACAAATTGTCACCAACAGCTTGAATTATACCGACAAACTCATCCATAAACTCCTGTGTTTTAAAACCCATTGACATATATTAGGGAATAGTAAACTTTTAGGTGTTTCAGTTTGAACATTTAAAAGTAAAAGTATGAACAACTATATATACTGAATGACACTTGTGCACATATACAATATATAAATAAATAGGCTTGAACACTTATTTTTTATCATTTATTGATACAGTTTGAATAAATAACTAAAGAAGTTTGAACATTTTATCTTTACATATTGCACTAATTCTTCATTATGTTATGTTATGATATGTCTTACAGAGGTATGAACATTATATGCAAAAATAAAGAACATTTAAGCAAAGGGTTATGAGCATTTATTTATATATGTTCTAAAAATATTATTTAACATATTAAAGGAAGGAACATAAAATTAATATTACCCATATTTATATTTGGAAGAAGAATTAAATTTAATCTATTAGAATTAGATGTATTTAGTAATACCTTGCGAGTTTGTTTTTCTTCAATATTGATTTTGGGTAACACCTTCCCCAATCCAAGCCACTTTCCTCCAATTTATTCTGTTTGTGTCCTATTTCCTTTGTCCAGCAGGACACAAGTGGAATTCGTCTTGGAGGAAAAAAGTTCATTCTTTGAACTCTGTCAAAATAGAAAATCTGACATACAAAGTATAAGTGTTAGAAAATCCCTAAGATTGATCAAGTACATTAAAATAATCAATTTAGAAGGTGTAAATGAAGTTATACCGTCAATAACGGCAATGGTCCTGTGAAAAATGTTGCTTTGTCCTTTTGTTTCAGGTTTTTCTTATACTGTGCAGTAGTTGAGAGCAGTGCCTCCCACACATACTTGCACCAATTCAAGTTCCGGATCTGCTCATGATTCATCATTGAGAACAAAAATTTGAAGTATGCTTGGTTTGACAACGTGCTCTTGATCAACGTGTTGACAGTGACCACCAAGAAGCTTGTAATGAAATTTGCATCCGGTCCAGCCTCAATTTGGTCTTCTTGACTGTAGTACTTTAAAATTTTCTGAACTGATGGGACCTTATTCCCAAAGATCTTTTTCCAACTGTTTATTTAAATGAGCAAAATTTAATTAAGATAAACATTCCCAAACAGAAAGAACAACCAATATAAAAAGAAAGAACAAACTCAACAACAACTATGAACAATTATGAACAATTATATGAATCAGGGTTATAGAAAAAGAACAAGCATAGACATATGAACAAAATTTAATTAAGAAAAACAAAATTTAATAAATATGAACAAAATTTATTTAGGATTCCACTTTTCATGTATTACTGTCTTCTTCCATCTGTTTTTGTTAATGAACAAAATTTAATTAAGGAAAACATTTTGAACATAAGACTAAAAACTTTGAACATAAAGGAAAAAAACTTTGAACATAATGGAGAAAAGGTTTGAACATATTGGAGAAGCTTTAAACATATTAGGGAAATTTTTTGAACATAATTGATAAAAACTTTGAACATGAGAAGGAAAAACTATGAATAATTCTATGAGAAACACAGAAAAAACTTTCTCATTATAATTGTAGTAAAACTTTCAAATTCTGAATGTATATTAAGCCATACACAATTGAACAAATAACTTTAAGAAAAAGAACATTTGTAGTACATGCATAATGCAGTTAGATTTTTGAAGTCTATAATATATTAAAAATATAAGTATAGATTTAAGATCATTTACCTTGCCATGAATGCAGAAAACACTTCACTAGCCTTGTCAGACTTTGCCTCAACTATGTCTACTTCACCGCTAGGAAGGCCATATATCTTTTTCACGTCCTCAAATTCTATCAGGATTTTCTCATTCTTCGGCAGATAAAGATATTGGCTGTTTTCCTCAAAGTTGTTACATAGCCATGTAACAAATTGTTGGGATGAAGTAGGTAGCTGGAAATCTAGCAATGCTCCTAGACCGATATTCCAAACGGCCTCCTTCTTCTGTTCATTCATCATGGAAATGAAACTGATGAATTTTCCATGTCCTCCTCTAACTCCAGTTTTTTCTTCCTCTTCTTCTGCTACTTTTTCCTTGTAAACAGCAATTGATTTCTTTGGTTTCTTTTTTGCAGGAACTTCTTTGGTAATCATCGCCAAAGGGGAAACCTCCCGTTCCACAATTAAAGCTGATTAACAAAACCAAAAATTAATGATGAATATTGTATTTCAAAATTTTGTAGAACATTCATTATTTCAATAATGAATATTGTATTTCAAAATTTTGAACATTATGTATTGTAATTATGAACATTCTATTTAAATATATTAAACATTACTTGTTTTACTATTGAACATTCTTTTTAAGAAAATTGATCATTTTATATAAACAAAATGAACATTTTAAATAACATAAATTATTATACTTACATATGGAACTGTTGAAAGGAAGAGTTTATTTTACCTTTTTCTATATTTTCTTCCTTCACTTCATATTCTTCATCAGTTATTTTCCTTTTTGTTTTTCTTTCAGCAGGTAGGTTTGCTTTTGCTGCTTTTCTTTTTGATGCTGGAAAAGGAACACGTATAAGTAAGTTTTAATAACAATTGTAGAATTTTTAATTTTATGGAGAACAAATAAATTTTAATTTTACCTATTTTTTGTCTTTGTTTTTCAAACTGAACCAACCTCTCTTTCACCTGTACTGTTTTCTCTGTTGGAGAAGAACATACAATTAAGAAGTTTTGATAAACATGTAATACAATGTTTAATATTTTAGTATACTAAATATACCTTTTGGCATCTTGTTTTGTTCTTTTTCTTCTTCTTCTTCTTCCTATTCTTCATCTTCCTCATCTTCCTCATCTTCTTCCTCTTCTTCCTCTTCTTCCTCATTTTGTTCTTCCTCCTCTTCTTGCTCTTCTTCATCATTTCCCTCTAACTCCTCTTCTTCTTGAACCTCTTCTTCTTCTTCCTTTCTTTTTTTCATTTTCCTTTTTCCTTTAACATTGACTTTTGCAAGTTCTGTGAACAGAACAAAATAGTAAAAATGTTTGAACATATTACCCAAAAACTTTGAACGAAATAGTAAAGCTTTGAACATAATGGAGAAAACTTTGAACTTAATATAGAAAACTTTTGAACATGATGGAGAAAAACTTTGAACATATAACCAAATAGTTTGAATAACTGTGAGATAAAAACAGAAAGAATTTTTATCCAAACAAAAATAACATTTTATGATAACCAAATGAACGTTCTTTGAAAAAACTTTGAACAATGTTAAATGTAATACCTGTTTTCTGTTCTTCTTTCACTTCTTCAATATCATTATTCTTATTTCTTTTCAATGCACTCCTAAGAGGAAGAATTCTTCCCTTAACAGGTGCTTTTTTTTCAACTCCTGTAAAAAAAATTACAATGTATTTAACATATTAACATTTTATCAATTATCTTAAATTATTTTTTAACAATGTTTTTTTGTAAATATGTTTACCTTTTTGTTTTTTTATTTTTATTATCTCAACATCCAAAGGCTCATCCTCATCTTCTTTCTCAGCCGCTTTCCTTTTCTTTGGAGTATTTGTTACTTTGGAAGTAACTCCAGAAACATCTACATTATTAACAAATACTAAGTACAACTTACATAATAATATATTTTGAATATTTATTGAAATAAGATTGAACAATGTAAATAGTTACCTTTGCCTTCAAATTCTTCTTTGCTAACTACTTCAGCACCAACATTTTGTTGCACTTTCACCATTGATCTTGTACTTCTTCTCGGATTGTATGAATCTGATATGTTGTGCAACTTCTTTTGTAGTTCTTCATCCATAGTAATACTTAGAATGGTGTTCTTCTTGGTAGCTGTTGTCTTCTTTCCTCTTTTTGTGCCTTTACCACCAATGGTTTGAGCTTCACTCTCTGAAGCATTTACATTTTCAACCACCATGGCAATTGCTTTTGTGGCATCATCGTCTTCTTTTTTCTTTCTCTCATCTTCTCTTTTCTTTCTCTCAGCTTCTTTCCTTTCCGCTTCCTCTATCAACTCTTTGTTGTTTTTAGCCATAAGCTGGCTCATTTTTTCTTCATATTCTTTCTTTCTTTCCTCTAAATCCTTCTTCATTGCTTCAGCTTTATCTTCTTCTTCCTTCTTCTTATTAGCCTCGATCCTCTTGTTTTCAGCTTCTTTCAGCTCAGCTTCTCTTTGGGCATCAGCTGCAGATGCCTTCTCCTCATCCAGTTTTTTCGCTTCTGCATCAGCTGCAGATGCCTTTTCCTCAACCACTCTTTTGGCTTCTTTCTCAGCTGCAGACGCCTTTTCCTGAGCGACTCTTTTGTCTTCTGCATCAGCTGCAGGTGCCATTTTCTCAGCTTCTATTTGTGCTGCAACGGCAGCTGTATCTATCCTTTTGTCAGCTTCTTTGCTGGCCATTGCAGCAGCAGCAGCTGCAGCTACCATTTGTGCAGCCTTTTTTTTGTTGTTCTGCTTTATGCTCTTTGCTAAAAGTTGTTTCAGTAAGTTGTTGCCCCTGATAAACAAAGAACAAAAAAATTCAATAAATTAAAACGACAAATGTGTGATCATATATATGAAAACGTATGAAAAATATCATTTATATATAAAGTTACAAATAAAGAAGAAAGAAAGAGTTGTTCAATAATAAAGAATAAACCATATAAAATAAAGAACAAACAATTCCAAATGAATGAACAAACAATGAAACCATTATGAACAAATATGCAGAAGAAAATGAATTGTAAAAAAATGCCAAATTCTACCTATTTTTTGTAGCAATCTTTCTTTGTACCAAAGATTTTGAAGACTCTTCTTGAGCTTCTTCACTGTTATTTGAATAATATATTTTTAATATACATGCTATTTTATATAAAAATTATGAACGATTCAACTAAATTGAAAATTCATATTAATTTTTACCTTGATGTTTTTTGAACTTCAGGCTGTGATTTTGACGAAGATTTCTTATCTCCTTCACTGTAATTTGAATAGTAAGGTGTAAACGTACAAGTCATTTTATATAAAATTAATAAAAAATTATTTAAAAAGCTAAAAATGGACATTATATTATACTGTGAAATTTGAACCCATGACTAAAAACTTGAACATTAGGGTAAAAACTTTGAACATAAAGGTAATAAACTTTGAACAAAATGGAGAAAAGTTTTAAACATAATAGGTAAATTTGAACATTTGACTAAAAACTTTGAACATAAAGGTTAAAAACTTTGAACAAAATGGAGAAAAGCTTTGAACATATAACCAAATAGTTTGACTGAGATATAAACAGAAAGAAAGGCTTTGAACATATGACTAAAAACTTAGAACATAAAGGTTAAAAAATTTGAACGAACAATGGAGAAAAGCTTTGAACATATAGGAGAAGCTTTAAACATAATAAGTAAATTTTTTGATCATAATTCATAAAAACTTTGAACACAAGGAGGAAATTTTTTGAACATAATTCATAAACGCAGATGAGATAAACTTTCAATTTATGAATGAATATTAAGCCATACACAATTGAACAAATAACTTTAAGAAAAAGAACATTTATATTACATGCATAATGTAGTAAAAAATGGACATTATATTATACCTCAATGGTTTTTGAACTTCTGTCTCAGAAGTTGTACATGCCTTCCCATCTCCTTCACTGTATTTTTTATTAATATGATGTTAATGCACACATTATATTATATAATATTAAAAATCATTCAAATTTAATAAAAAATTGATATTATCTTATACCTTAATACTTTCTGAACCTCTGGCTGGGATTTAGTTGGTCTTCGCTTAAATTTGAGTATTAACCTTTGTGGTTGTTCTCTAGATTTTATAAATTTATAACTAATGAGTGTCCAGAGCAAAATTCAGTTTGAAGAAATGAATATTTTATGAAAACAAAATGAACATTTAACATAAAAACAGTTATCATGAGTTTTAATAATAAAAAGGACTGAAGAAATGAACAAAAGTTCAAACATTGAAATTATGAATATAGTAGTTGAAATAATTGAAGATTTCTAAACCAACTTAGTATATCAGAGTAAATGAACATTTTATTAAAAAGAATTGAATATTTTAGCAAAATAAATTGAACATTTTTCGCAGATGAGTGTAGATTTAAAATTTTACTGTAGAAAAATTGAATATTAGTACAAAGAACATTTCCATTATGAATATAATACTAGAAATAATTCATAGTATATTCCAAAACAAAACTCTGTAACAAAATATATTCCAGAAAAAAAATTGAACATTTTATAAAAAGAAAATGAACTATCAAAATATATTGAATATTTTGTAAAAAGAAAATGAATATTTTACCAAAATATATTGAACATTTTGGAGACAGACAGTTACCATGATTTCTGGATTTAGTTTTTGGAC
This sequence comes from Spinacia oleracea, assembly GCF_020520425.1. NCBI lineage: Eukaryota > Viridiplantae > Streptophyta > Magnoliopsida > Caryophyllales > Amaranthaceae > Spinacia > Spinacia oleracea. Next base: position 17,764 of record NW_026614440.1, on the reverse strand, counting down.
ATATGAATGAACAAATGTTCAAATTATTTTAATTATATATGAATGAACATTCGAAATAATTCAGTATTCCTAAAGAAAATCTCAGTAGACCAAAAAGGATATCCAGTTTGGAATATATGATCATTTTCCAAAAAGATATTGAATATTCTGCTATAATCAATTGAACATTTTGCATAAGATAGTTATCATGAGTTCTAAAGACTTAATTTATTTTACAGAGGAATGAACAAAACTCAGTGGACCAAAATGAATATCTAGCTTAAACAATATGAACATTTTACACATAAATTGAACGTCTAACATAAGATTAGAAAAACTCAACAAAAGTTCATCACATTTACATTATTATAATAATATTTAAATTAACTGACATTCCCAATCCAAATTTCAATCATCAATAAGATTATTGTTAAATCTCTATGAATATGAACAATGTATCATTAATTTGTATTTGTATTGTATCAAATGTCAAAAACGGCACATTCGCAAATTAAATAGAAATAGATATTCAAAAACATAAAAATTACTTACTGGAATGTGTCTATTTGCTTTTCAGCTTCAATTTCCTTCTCAATTTCGTATTTTCCAGTTCTGTGATCAAAAAACCAATAGTTAGGGTTTGGTTAAATCATCACGCAACGAAAATGAACATTAAATTAAAAACGATTGAACATTAACATAAAATTGATTGAACATATGTAAATTAAAATGAATTTATCTACGAAAACTTAAAATAACTTACTCCTTCATGTCTAGTTGCTTTGCATTCCCGATTTTTTGCTCTTCACTAGATCTTCCAGTCCTATAGCCAAAAAATCAGAAGTTAGGGTTTGCTAACATCATAAACCAAAAAATTGACCATTATAATGAAATTATTTGAACATTATAAAGAAAAATACTGAAAATAACTGAATTAAACAAATATTTAAGTAATAAAACAGTTGCATGTTCGAAATCTGAAATTAAATTACATACGTTTCCTTTTTTTCTTTCGGCATCTTCGTTTTTCTGAAATAGAACGAAAATAAGCAAAATTAGATTTCATTTTAGTTCGAAAACAAAATCGAAACATCAGAATCAATTGTAATTACTTACTTTTTGCTTTTCGGTGGATTTTGAAGCTTGTTCATGTCAATTTCGTCACGAACATCCATTTTTCTCTTTTTTTTCAGTAAAAAGACGTCACAGATTTCTTCTCTTGATATTTTGTGGAAATTCAGCTTTAATAATGAAGATTAGTAGCGGTTTGAAGAGAGAGAAAGTTGATTGAGGTGGTTGCAGGAAGTTTAATGACGGTTTTAAGAGAGAGAAAACAACGAAGGAGAAGAGTGGGCAGAGGAGAGAGAAAATTTTTTGCGTGCTGAGAATTTGAACGGTTTTCGAAATGATTTTCCTCTTTTTTTTTTTGTATTTATAGGCCATTCCTGCACGAAATTATTACCCTCACGTGCCACTTTTTTTTTCAAAATTAACTACCCGCGCGTGGGATTCACGCGCCTAACAATGGCAGGGGGTACAGCCAAGTTGGCTGTACCTGGGTATTTTACCCAAACGACGCTGCGCGTCGTTTTGGGCAGGGGGTACAGCCATCTTGGCTGTACCTGGGTATAGCAATTAGGGATATCCCTACGACACCACACATGCCCATGACATTAGACGGATTGAAAATTTTGGATCATTCGACGGATTTGACGCATAATTTTTTGTCCGAGACCCGATTTGACGCGAAAAATTATTTTTTTGAAAAAAAAAAAAATTCTAAAAAATTCTAAAAAAATTCTAAAAAAATTCAAAAAAAATATAAAAAAAAAATTTTTTTTGAAAAAAAATTTGTTGGCTCTAAGCAAGGGCACGACATGGCCCAAGCAAGGCAAGGTATGACCCAAGAAAGGCAAGCAAGGGCACGACATGGCCCAAGCAAAGCAATGAATGACCCAAGAATGGCAAGCAAGGGCACGACATGGCCCAAGCAAGGCAATCCATGACCCAAGAAAGGCAAGCAAGGGCACGACATGGCCCAAGCAAGGCAAGACATGACCCAAGAAAGGCAAGCAAGGACACGACATGGCCCAAGCAAGGCAAAGCATGACCCAAGAAAGGCAAGCAAGGGCACGACATGGCCCAAGAAAGGCAAGCAAGGGCACGACATGGCCCAAGCAAGGCAAGGCATGACCAAAGAAATGCAAGCAAGGGCACGACATGGCCTAAGCAAGGCAAGGCATGACCCAAGAAAGGCAAGCAAGGGCACGACATGACCCAAGCAAGGCAAGGCATGACCCAAGAAAGCCAAGCAAGGGCACGACATGGCCCAAGCAAGGCAAGGCATGACCCAAAAAAGGTAAGCAAGGGCACGACATGGCCCAAGCAAGGCAAGGCATGACCCAAGAAAGGTAAGCAAGGGCACGACATGGCCCAAGCAAGGTAAGCATGACCCAAGAAAGGCAAGCAAGGGCACGACTTGGCCTAAGCAAGGCAAGGCATGACCCAAGAAAGGTAAGCAAGGGCACGACATGGCCCAAGCAAGGCAAGGCATGACCCAAGAAAGGTAAGCAAGGGCACGACATGGCCTAAGCAAGGGAAGCATGACCCAAGAAAGGTAAGCAAGGGCACGACATGGCCCAAGCAAGGCAAGGCATGACCCAAGAAAGGCAAGCAAGGGCACGACATGGCCCAAGCAAGGCAAGGCATGACCCAAGAAAGGTAAGCAAGGGCACGACATGGCCCAAGCAAGGGAAGCATGACCCAAGAAAGGTAAGCAAGGGCACGACGTGGCCCAAGCAAGGCAAGGCATGACCCAAGAAAGGTAAGCAAGGGCACGACATGGCCCAAGCAAGGTAAGCATGACCCAAGAAAGGCAAGCAAGGGCACGACTTGGCCCAAGCAAGGCAAGGCATGACCCAAGAAAGGTAAGCAAGGGCACGACATGGCCCAAGCAAGGCAAGGCATGACCCAGGAAAGGTAAGCAAGGGCACGACATGGCCCAAGCAAGGTAAGCATGACCCAAGAAAGGCAAGCAAGGGCACGACATGGCCTAAGCAAGGCAAGGCATGACCCAAGAAAGGTAAGCAAGGGCACGACATGGCCCAAGCAAGGCAAGGCATGACCCAAGAAAGGTAAGCAAGGGCACGACATGGCCCAAGCAAGGTAAGCATGACCCAAGAAAGGCAAGCAAGGGCACGACATGGCCCAAGCAAGGCAAGGCATGACCCAAGAAAGGTAAGCAAGGGCACGACATGGCCCAAGCAAGGCAAGGCATGACCCAAGAAAGGCAAGCAAGGGCACGACATGGCCCAAGCAAGGCAAGGCATGACCCAAGAAAGGTAAGCAAGGGCACGACATGGCCCAAGCAAGGGAAGCATGACCCAAGAAAGGTAAGCAAGGGCACGACATGGCCCAAGCAAGGCAAGGCATGACCCAAGAAAGGTAAGCAAGGGCACGACTTGGCCCAAGCAAGGCAAGGCATGACCCAAGAAAGGTAAGCAAGGGCACGACATGGCCAAGCAAGGCAAGGCATGGCCCAAGAAAGGTAAGCAAGGGCACGACATGGCCCAAGCAAGGCAAGGCATGACCCAAGAAAGGCAAGCAAGGGCACGACATGGCCCAAGCAAGGTAAGCATGACCCAAGAAAGGTAAGCAAGGGCACGACATGGCCCAAGCAAGGCAAGCATGACCCAATAAAGGTAAGCAAGGGCACGACATGGCCCAAGCAAGGGAAGCATGACCCAAGAAAGGTAAGCAAGGGCACGACATGGTCCAAGCAAGGCAAGGCATGACCCAAGAAAGGCAAGCAAGGGCACGACATGGCCCAAGCAAGGCAAGGCATGACCCAAGAAAGGTAAGCAAGGGCACGACATGGCCCAAGCAAGGGAAGCATGACCCAAGAAAGGTAAGCAAGGGCACGACATGGCCCAAGCTAGGCAAGGCATGACCCAAGAAAGGTAAGCAAGGGCACGACATGGCCCAAGCAAGGTAAGCATGACCCAAGAAAGGCAAGCAAGGGCACGACTTGGCCCAAGCAAGGCAAGGCATGACCCAAGAAAGGTAAGCAAGGGCACGACATGGCCCAAGCAAGGCAAGGCATGACCCAAGAAAGGTAAGCAAGGGCACGACATGGCCCAAGCAAGGAAAGCATGAACCAAGAAAGGCAAGCAAGGGCACGACATGGCCCAAGCAAGGCAAGGCATGACCCAAGAAAGGTAAGCAAGGGCACGACATGGCCCAAGTAAGGCAAGGCATGACCCAAGAAAGGTAAGCAAGGGCACGACATGGCCCAAGCAAGGGAAGCATGACCCAAGAAAGGTAAGCAAGGGCACGACATGGCCCAAGCAAGGCAAGGCATGACCCAAGAAAGGTAAGCAAGGGCACGACATGGCCCAAGCAAGGTAAGCATGACCCAAGAAAGGCAAGCAAGGGCACGACATGGCCCAAGCAAGGTAAGCATGACCCAAGAAAGGCAAGCAAGGGCACGACTTGGCCCAAGCAAGGCAAGGTATGACCCAAGAAAGGTAAGCAAGGGCACGACATGGCCCAAGCAAGGCAAGGCATGACCCAAGAAAGGTAAGCAAGGGCACGACATGGCCCAAGCAAGGGAAGCATGACCCAAGAAAGGTAAGCAAGGGCACGACATGGCCCATGCAAGGCAAGGCATGACCCAAGAAAGACAAGCAAGGGCACGACATGGCCCAAGTAAGGCAAGGCATGACCCAAGAAAGGTAAGCAAGGGCACGACATGGCCCAAGCAAGGCAAGGCACGACCCAAGATAGGTAAGCAAGGGCACGACATGGCCAAGCAAGGCAAGGCATGACCAAGAAAGGTAAGCAAGGGCACGACATGGCCCAAACAAGGTAAGCATGACCCAAGAAAGGTAAGCAAGGGCACGACATGGCCCAAGCAAGGCAAGGCATGACCCAAGAAAGGTAAGCAAGGGCACGACATGTCCCAAACAAGGCAAGGCATGACCCAAGAAAGGTAAGCAAGGGCACGACATGGCCCAAGCAAGGCAAGGCATGACCCAAGAAATGTAAGCAAGGGTACGACATGGCCCAAGCAAGGTAAGCATGACCCAAGAAAGGTAAGCAAGGGCACGACATGGCCCAAGCAAGGCAAGCATGACCCAAGAAAGGTAAGCAAGGGCACGACATGGCCCAAGCAAGGCAAGGCATGACCAAGAAAGGTAAGCAAGGGCACGACATGGCCCAAACAAGGTAAGCATGACCCAAGAAAGGTAAGCAAGGGCACGACATGGCCCAAGCAAGGCAAGGCATGACCCAAGATAGGTAAGCAAGGGCACGACATGGCCCAAGCAAGGCAAGGCATGACCAAGAAAGGTAAGCAAGGGCACGACATGGCCCAAACAAGGTAAGCATGACCCAAGAAAGGTAAGCAAGGGCACGACATGGCCCAAGCAAGGTAAGCATGACCCAAGAAAGATAAGCAAGGGCACGACATGGCCCAAGCAAGGGAAGCATGACCCAAGAAAGGTAAGCAAGGGCACGACATGGCCCAAGCAAGGCAAGGCATGACCCAAGAAAGGTAAGCAAGGGCTCGACATGGCCCAAGCAAGGGAAGCATGACCCAAGAAAGGTAAGCAAGGGCACGACATGGCCCAAGCAAGGCAAGGCATGACCCAAGAAAGGTAAGCAAGGGCACGACATGGCCCAAGCAAGGTAAGGCATGACCCAAGAAAGGTAAGCAAGGGCACGACATGGCCCAAGCAAGGCAAGGCATGACCAAGAAAGGTAAGCAAGGGCACGACATGGCCCAAACAAGGTAAGCATGACCCAAGAAAGGTAAGCAAGGGCACGACATGGCCCAAGCAAGGTAAGCATGACCCAAGAAAGGTAAGCAAGGGCACGACATGGCCCAAGCAAGGGAAGCATGACCCAAGAAAGGTAAGCAAGGGCACGACATGGCCCAAGCAAGGCAAGGCATGACCCAAGAAAGGCAAGCAAGGGCACGACATGGCCCAAGCAAGGCAAGGCATGACCCAAGAAAGGTAAGCATGGGCACGACATGGCCCAAGCAAGGGAAGCATGACCCAAGAAAGGTAAGCAAGGGCACGACATGGCCCAAGCAAGGCAAGGCATGACCCAAGAAAGGTAAGCAAGGGCACGACATGGCCCAAGCAAGGTAAGCATGACCCAAGAAAGGTAAGCAAGGGCACGACATGGCCCAAGCAAGGGAAGCATGACCCAAGAAAGGTAAGCAAGGGCACGACATGGCCCAAGCAAGGTAAGCATGACCCAAGAAAGGTAAGCAAGGGCACGACATGGCCCAAGCAAGGGAAGCATGACCCAAGAAAGGTAAGCAAGGGCACGACATGGCCCAAGCAAGGCAAGGCATGACCCAAGAAAGGCAAGCAAGGGCACGACATGGCCCAAGCAAGGCAAGGCATGACCCAAGAAAGGTAAGCATGGGCACGACATGGCCCAAGCAAGGGAAGCATGACCCAAGAAAGGTAAGCATGGGCACGACATGGCCCAAGCAAGGCAAGGCATGACCCAAGAAAGGCAAGCAAGGGCACGACATGCCCAAGCAAGGCAAGGCATGACCCAAGAAAGGTAAGCAAGGGCACGACATGGCCCAAGCAAGGCAAGGCATGACCCAAGATAGGTAAGCAAGGGCACGACATGGCCAAGCAAGGCAAGGCATGACCAAGAAAGGTAAGCAAGGGCACGACATGGCCCAAACAAGGTAAGCATGACCCAAGAAAGGTAAGCAAGGGCACGACATGGCCCAAGCAAGGCAAGGCATGACCCAAGAAAGGTAAGCAAGGGCACGACATGTCCCAAGCAAGGCAAGGCATGACCCAAGAAAGGTAAGCAAGGGCACGACATGGCCCAAGCAAGGCAAGGCATGACCCAAGAAAGGTAAGCAAGGGCACGACATGGCCCAAGCAAGGGAAGCATGACCCAAGAAAGTTTAGCAAGGGCACGACATGGCCCAAGCAAGGCAAGGCATGACCCAAGAAAGGTAAGCAAGGGCACGACTTGGCCCAAGCAAGGCAAGGCATGACCCAAGAAAGGTAAGCAAGGGCACGACATGGCCCAAGCAAGGCAAGGCATGACCCAAGAAAGGTAAGCAAGGGCACGACATGGCCCAAGCAAGGCAAGGCATGACCCAAGAAAGGTAAGCAAGGGCACGACATGTCCCAAGCAAGGTAAGCATGACCCAAGAAAGGCAAGCAAGGGCACGACATGGCCCAAGCAAGGCAAGGCATGACCCAAGAAAGGTAAGCAAGGGCACGACATGGCCCAAGCAAGGCAAGGCATGACCCAAGAAAGGTAAGCAAGGGCACGACATGGCCCAAGCAAGGGAAGCATGACCCAAGAAAGGTAAGCAAGGGCACGACATGGCCCAAGCAAGGCAAGGCATTACCCAAGAAAGGTAAGCAAGGGCACGACATGGCCCAAGCAAGGTAAGCAAGGGCACGACAAGGCCCAAGCAAGGCAAGGCATGACCCAAGAAAGGTAAGCAAGGGCACGACATGTCCCAAGCAAGGTAAGCATGACCCAAGAAAGGCAAGCAAGGGCACGACATGGCCCAAGCAAGGCAAGGCATGACCCAAGAAAGGTAAGCAAGGGCACGACATGGCCCAAGCAAGGCAAGGCATGACCCAAGAAAGGTAAGCAAGGGCACGACATGGCCCAAGCAAGGCAAGGCATGACCCAAGAAAGGCAAGCAAGGGCACGACTTGGCCCAAGCAAGGCAAGGCATGACCCAAGAAAGGTAAGCAAGGGCACGACATGGCCCAAGCAAGGCAAGGCATGACCCAAGAAAGGTAAGCAAGGGCACGACATGGCCCAAGCAAGGGAAGCATGACCCAAGAAAGGTAAGCAAGGGCACGACATGGCCCAAGCAAGGCAAGGCATGACCCAAGAAAGGCAAGCAAGGGCACGACATGGCCCAAGCAAGGCAAGGCATGACCCAAGAAAGGTAAGCAAGGGCACGACATGGCCCAAGCAAGGCAAGGCATGACCCAAGATAGGTAAGCAAGGGCATGACATGGCCAAGCAAGGCAAGGCATGACCAAGAAAGGTAAGCAAGGGCACGACATGGCCCAAACAAGGTAAGCATGACCCAAGAAAGGTAAGCAAGGGCACGACATGGCCCAAGCAAGGCAAGGCATGACCCAAGAAAGGTAAGCAAGGGCACGACATGTCCCAAGCAAGGCAAGGCATGACCCAAGAAAGGTAAGCAAGGGCACGACATGGCCCAAGCAAGGCAAGGCATGACCCAAGAAAGGTAAGCAAGGGCACGACATGGCCCAAGCAAGGCAAGGCATGACCCAAGAAAGGTAAGCAAGGGCACGACATGGCCCAAGCAAGGCAAGGCATGACCCAAGATAGGTAAGCAAGGGCATGACATGGCCAAGCAAGGCAAGGCATGACCAAGAAAGGTAAGCAAGGGCACGACATGGCCCAAACAAGGTAAGCATGACCCAAGAAAGGTAAGCAAGGGCACGACATGGCCCAAGCAAGGCAAGGCATGACCCAAGAAAGGTAAGCAAGGGCACGACATGTCCCAAGCAAGGCAAGGCATGACCCAAGAAAGGTAAGCAAGGGCACGACATGGCCCAAGCAAGGCAAGGCATGACCCAAGAAAGGTAAGCAAGGGTACGACATGGCCCAAGCAAGGTAAGCATGACCCAAGAAAGGTAAGCAAGGGCACGACATGGCCCAAGCAAGGCAAGCATGACCCAAGAAAGGTAAGCAAGGGCACGACATGGCCCAAGCAAGGCAAGGCATGACCAAGAAAGGTAAGCAAGGGCACGACATGGCCCAAACAAGGTAAGCATGACCCAAGAAAGGTAAGCAAGGGCACGACGTGGCCCAAGCAAGGCAAGGCATGACCCAAGAAAGGTAAGCAAGGGCACGACATGGCCCAAGCAAGGCAAGGCATGACCAAGAAAGGTAAGCAAGGGCACGACATGGCCCAAACAAGGTAAGCATGACCCAAGAAAGGTAAGCAAGGGCACGACATGGCCCAAGCAAGGCAAGGCATGACCCAAGAAAGGTAAGCAAGGGCACGACATGGCCCAAGCAAGGCAATGAAGGAAATAATGCCCTTGGTCCAAGTATGCATTCTATGTTAAGTCTAATAAATGCGGTTCAGTATTAATTAACAAGTTAATAATTCAGTGAGATCAAGTGAGCTGAATGCCTAGCTAGAGGCCGCTTCAGTTCAAGTGGAATTAATGATATTAATCCACAGCTTACTCTTGACTTAACCCGTAGGGTCACACAAATAGTACGTAAACGGATCAAGTATTTAATGGCATTAAATACTCTATCTATGGATATTCAGAATCGACGGATCTTGGTTTCAGTGGGAGCTGAGATCGTCACAGGCAAGAAATGAATACTCCGGAAACGATGATATTGCCGGAAACGGAAATATGGATCGTATCGGAAATATAAATATTATCCAAGTCGTAGATGTTGCCGGAAACGGAAACATGGTACGTATCGGAAAATATTATCGGAAATGGAAATATTACCAGAATCGGAAATATTGCCGGAAACGGAAATATTGTCAGAATCGGAAATATTATCGGAATCGGAAAATAATTCCGGAAACGGAAATATTAAATATTTGTTCGAAACAGAAATTAATTCCGGAATCGGAAATGTTAAATATTGTTCGTATCGGAAATGAATTCCGGAATCGGAAATTTAATCGGAAGCGTATCGTACGAATAAGCATCGGACGAGGCCTGCCGGACGAGGGCCCAGCACGAAGCCAGGCCATCGCCCAGCAAGCCAAGCGCGCCACACAAACAGCCACGCCAGGCCCAGCGCAAGGCCAGGCCCAGCAGGCCGTGGCAGCGCGCACAGCGCGCGCAGCGCGCGCGGGTGCTTGCGTGGGCTTGTGGCTCGCGCAGGCCTCGCTGCGTGGGCTGCTGCTCGCACGCACGCATGGGCGGCCCATCGTGGCTGCCGTGTGTGTGTGCGTAAGTGTTTGTGTTCGTGCACGTTTCCTAAAACGTGCAGAGTTCGGTTAATGATTAAATTCCTAATTCTATTTGATAAACTAATTAAATTAGAGTTCTTGTAGGATTCTAGGTTTAATTAATTTGTATCTGAATAGGATTCCAATTCCCTTTCCATAACCCTATAAATATGTGGCCTGGGTTCACAATTTATAACGAGTTTCAAAGTATTCAAAGTGAGTTTTTGAGAGAAAAATTCAGCCACACATCTTGCTCAAAAGTGCCGAAAATTCTAGTACCTTAAGGGCGATTCTAGTTGGTCAATCTTAAGGCGGATCCGGACGTGCTGTGGACTATCTACGGAGGGACGACACTTGGAGTCCTAAAGACTTGTTCTTGTTCGGTTCGGGCGCAGCTAGGGAGGGCACGCAACAAAGAGTATGCATCTAAATTATGCTATATGATTATGTGTAAATAATATGTAATCCTGGGTTAATGGTTGTTTCCGCATGATTTATGTAATATCATATGTATCATAACCTAACAGGCAAGGCATGACCCAAGAAAGGTAAGCAAGGGCACGACATGGCCCAAGCAAGGCAAGGCATGACCCAAGAAAGGCAAGCAAGGGCACGACATGGCCCAAGCAAGGTAAGCATGACCCAAGAAAGGTAAGCAAGGGCACGACATGCCCCAAACAAGGCAAGGCATGACCCAAGAAAGGTAAGCAAGGGCACGACATGTCCCAAGCAAGGCAAGGCATGACCCAAGAAAGGTAAGCAAGGGCACGACATGGCCCAAGCAAGGCAAGGCATGACCCAAGAAAGGTAAGCAAGGGTACGACATGGCCCAAGCAAGGTAAGCATGACCCAAGAAAGGTAAGCAAGGGCACGACATGGCCAAAGCAAGGTAAGCATCACCCAAGAAAGGTAAGCAAGGGCACGACATGGCCCAAGCAAGGTAAGCAAGACCCAAGAAAGGTAAGCAAGGGCACGACATGGCCCAAGCAAGGCAAAGCATGACCCAAGAAAGGTAAGCATGACCCAAGCAAGGTAAGGCATGACCCAAGAAAGGTAAGCAAGGGCACGACATGCCTTAAGCAAGGTAAGCATGACCCAAGAAAGGTAAGCAAGGGCACGACATGGCCCAAGCAAGGCAAGGCATGACCCAAGAAAGGTAAGCAAGGGCACGACATGGCCCAAGCAAGGTAAGCATGACCCAAGAAAGGTAAGCAAGGGCACGACATGGCCCAAGCAAGGTAAGCATGACCCAAGAAAGGTAAGCAAGGGCACGACATGGCCCAAGCAAGGCAAGGCATGACCCAAGAAAGGTAAGCAAGGGCACGACATGCCCCATACAAGGTAAGCAAGACCCAAGAAAGGTAAGCAAGGGCAGGACATGGGCCAAGCAAGGCAAGCCATGACCCAAGAAAGGTAAGCAAGGGCACGACATGGCCCAAACAAGGTAAGCATGACCCAAGAAAGGTAAGCAAGGGCACGACATGGCCCAAACAAGGTAAGCAAGACCCAAGAAAGGTAAGCAAGGGCACGACATGGCCCAAGCTAGGCAAGGCATGACCCAAGAAAGGTAAGCAAGGGCACGACATGGCCCAAGCAAGGTAAGCATGACCCAAGAAAGGTAAGCAAGGGCACGACATGGCCCAAACAAGGTAAGCAAGACCCAAGAAAGGTAAGCAAGGGCACGACATGGCCCAAGCAAGGCAACGCATGATCCAAGAAAGGTAAGCAAGGGCACGACATGGCCCAAGCAAGGTAAGCATGACCCAAGAAAGGTAAGCAAGGGCACGACATCGCCCAAGCAAGGCAAGGCATGACCCAAGAAAGGTAAGCAAGGGAACGACATGGCCCAAGCAAGGCAAGGCATGACCCAAGAAAGGTAAGCAAGGGCACGACATGGCCCAAGCAAGGTAAGCATGACCCAAGAAAGGTAAGCAAGGGCACGACATGGCCCAAGCAAGGTAAGCATGACCCAAGAAAGGTAAGCAAGGGCACGACATGGCCCAAACAAGGCAAGGTATGACCCAAGAAAGGTAAGAAAGGGCACGACATGGCCCAAGCAAGGTAAGCATGACTCAAGAAAGGTAAGCAAGGCACGACATGGCCCAAGCAAGGCAAGGCATGACCCAAGAAAGGTAAGCAAGGGCACGACATGGCCCAAACAAGGTAAGCATGACCCAAGAAAGGTAAGTAAGGGCACGCCATGCCCAAGCAAGGCAAGCAAGGGCAAGTCGTGGCAAAGAAAGGCATGTAAGGGCAAGTCGTGGCAAGGCATGGCCCAAGCAAGGTAAGCAAGGGAAAGTCGTGGCAAAGAAAGGCAAGAGGAAGGCATGGCAAGGCATATCCCAAGCAAGGTAAGCAAAGAAAGGTGTTACGGTTCGATTGACGGAGTATTTCGGGGGATGACGGTTGTGGAATTGGCCTGCGACACGGCCATAGTACCGACTTGACCTTGAGTTTTCGTTGTTCAGAAAAAAAATCCAACGATGCATTGAGGGAATTTTTCGGCTCCGTAAAGTCGGGGGATGACGGTGGAGGATTTGGCCCGCAATACGGCTAACGTCCCGACTTGACCTCGTTTTTTTCGTATGCCGCAATGGTCCCGCGGTCGTCTCTCGGATGGGTTAGCGGAGGGGAGTTTGGGACTTGTCGACCGGATGAGGTCTGTTCTTGCGGGCAGCGGACCGAGCAGCCCACGAGCGCGGACTAAAATCTAGTTGACGTCGTCCTTCGAACAAACCTCGTAGGTATTGTAGGGGAGCTTGGGAATCCATGATCGGATGCGGTGTGTTCTAGTGTGCGGGCAACGGACCAAGAAGCACACAAGAGCATACTAAATCTCGTCGTCGTTCCTTCGAGCAAACCTAGAACGGGTACTATAGTCGAGGGGAACTTGGGCCTCGATGACCGGATTCGGACTGTTCTTGTGTGCGGGCAGAGGACCAAGCAGCACACTAGAGAGCGGACTAAATCTCGTCGTCGATCTTTGAACAAACCTCTTGTCCCTTTTGGCTTTAGTGTGCTAATGTTTCCGAAACTCGATGCGGACCGTTCCCGGATGCGGGCGATATCAAGCGGCATGTGGGTGCAGTCCAAATCTAGTTGACGTTGTGTTAGCTAACCTTAGCCAGTGTTGTCCAGCCTCGATTTGTTTGTTTCTTTCACGTCAAACGGTGCTAGTCGTGGGACATCTAGCCCATCCTTGCGGCCACTTTGTGGTCGTGGGATGCAAGCTCGTTGTTTCTTGGCCAAGCGGTACGCTACGCGTGTGAGTGGTGTTTGGTTTTTTTAGCTGGCGGGCTCCGTGAACCGCACGCCGATAAACCTCTTCAGTGTTTGCTCCAAGTGCTATACAGGCCTTGGGCGAGTGATGGTTTTCTGTGTTGCATTCCTAACGATCGCATTGACATGGACCAAGGGCATGGCATCCATAAGCACGCAAGGGAAAGGCATGGCCCAAGGCACAACAATCGGACCCAAGGCATGGCCCAAGGCAAAACGATCGGACCACATGCACAATAATGACCACTATGAATGAATTTTCCCGAAAACTTTCCAAAAATAGCAACCCGGGACCACACGAGCACCCCCCGAGGTCCCAAAAAATTTCAACACCAATGTTTTCTATATATATTTATATGTCTTTTCCTATTTTTTCGGATTTTTTGGGATTTTTTGAATTTTTGGGATTTTCCCCGTTTTACCCCTAAAATAGCAACCCGGGACCACACGGGCACCCCCCTAGGTCCAAAAATAAAAACTTTCAACACCAATAATTTTTTGGGATTTTTTTGAATTTTTTGGGATTTTTTGGGATTTTTTTGAGATTTTTGGGATTTTTTTGGGAGTTTTTTTGAGATTTTTTTGAATTTTTCCCTTATTTTTCCCGTTTTTACCCCTATTTTCCCTATTTTCGGAAAACAAAAATAATTTTTTGAAAAAAAAAAAATCATGAAAATTAAGCTTAATGCCCATATAAGGTTTTCCAACAAAAAAAACGGGGCATTATTAACTCAAGTTTTGAGCCATTATTATGTTACTGTCACTTGGGTGTTAACTAGGAATTTAGCTAATTCAAAATAAACCTCTATAGGGGGAGGGTGAGAGTGGAAAGATGGATGGTCAAGGTTGGCTTAAAACTCTCTTGTGTGCACCGTTGGGCATGGTCGCCCCCCCTACGACACCACACATGCCCATGACATTAGACGGATTGAAAATTTTGGATCATTCGACGGATTTGAAGCATAATTTTTTGTCCGAGAACCGATTAGACGCGAAAAATTATTTTTTTGAAAAAAAAAAAAAAAATCAAAAAAATTCTAAAAAAATTCAAAAAAAATATTAAAAAAAATTTGTTGGCTCTAAGCAAGGGCACGACATGGCCCAAGCAAGGCAAGGTATGACCCAAGAAAGGCAAGCAAGGGCACGACATGGCCCAAGCAAAGCAATGCATGACCCAAGAAAGGCAAGCAAGGGCACGACATTGCCCAAGCAAGGCAATCCATGACCCAAGAAAGGCAAGCAAGGGCACGACATGGCCCAAGCAAGGCAAGACATGACCCAAGAAAGGCAAGCAAGGGCACGACATGGCCCAAGCAAGGGAAGCATGACCCAAGAAAGGCAAGCAAGGGCACGACATGGCCCAAGAAAGGCAAGCAAGGGCACGACATGGCCCAAGCAAGGCAAGGCATGACCAAAGAAAGGCAAGCAAGGGCACGACATGGCCTAAGCAAGGCAAGGCATGACCCAAGAAAGGCAAGCAAGGGCACGACATGGCCCAAGCAAGGCAAGGCATGACCCAAGAAAGTCAAGCAAGGGCACGACATGGCCCAAGCAAGGCAAGGCATGACCCAAGAAAGGTAAGCAAGGGCACGACATGGCCCAGCAAGACAAGGCATGACCCAAGAAAGGTAAGCAAGGGCACGACATGGCCCAAGCAAGGCAAGGCATGACCCAAGAAAGGCAAGCAAGGGCACGACTTGGCCCAAGCAAGGCAAGGCATGACCCAAGAAAGGTAAGCAAGGGCACGACATGGCCCAAGCAAGGCAAGGCATGACCCAAGAAAGGTAAGCAAGGGCACGACATGGCCCAAGCAAGGGAAGCATGACCCAAGAAAGGTAAGCAAGGGCACGACATGGCCCAAGCAAGGCAAGGCATGACCCAAGAAAGGCAAGCAAGGGCACGACATGGCCCAAGCAAGGCAAGGCATGACCCAAGAAAGGTAAGCAAGGCACGACATGGCCCAAGCAAGGGAAGCATGACCCAAGAAAGGCAAGCAGGGCACGACATGGCCACGCAAGGCAAGGCATGACCCAAGAAAGGTAAGCAAGGGCACGACATGGCCCAAGCAAGGCAAGACATGACCCAAGAAAGGCAAGCAAGGGCATGACATGGCCCAAGCAAGGCAAAGCATGACCCAAGAAAGGCAAGCAAGGGCACGACATGGCCCAAGAAAGGCAAGCAAGGGCACGACATGGCCCAAGCAAGGCAAGGCATGACCAAAGAAAGGCAAAGCAAGGGCACGACATGGCCTAAGCAAGGCAAGGCATGACCCAAGAAAGGCAAGCAAGGCACGACATGGCCCAAGCAAGGCAAGGCATGACCCAAGAAAGTCAAGCAAGGGCACGACATGGCCCAAGCAAGGCAAGGCATGACCCAAGAAAGGTAAGCAAGGGCACGACATGGCCCCAGCAAGACAAGGCATGACCCAAGAAAGGTAAGCAAGGGCACGACATGGCCCAAGCAAGGCAAGGCATGACCCAAGAAAGGCAAGCAAGGGCACGACTTGGCCCAAGCAAGGCAAGGCATGACCCAAGAAAGGTAAGCAAGGGCACGACATGGCCCAAGCAAGGCAAGGCATGACCCAAGAAAGGTAAGCAAGGGCACGACATGGCCCAAGCAAGGGAAGCATGACCCAAGAAAGGTAAGCAAGGGCACGACATGGCCCAAGCAAGGCAAGGCATGACCCAAGAAAGGCAAGCAAGGGCACGACATGGCCCAAGCAAGGCAAGGCATGACCCAAGAAAGGTAAGCAAGGGCACGACATGGCCAAAGCAAGGCAAGGCGTGACCCAAGAAAGGTAAGCAAGGGCACGACATGGCCCAAGCAAGGCAAGGCATGACCAAGAAAGGTAAGCAAGGGCACGACATGGCCCAAGCAAGGGAAGCATGACCCAAGAAAGGTAAGCAAGGGCACGACATGGCCCAAGCAAGGGCAAGGCATGACCCAAGAAAGGTAAGCAAGGGCACGACATGGCCCAAGCAAGGTAAGCATGTACCCAAGAAAGGCAAGCAATGGCACGACTTGGCCCAAGCAAGGCCAGGCATGACCCAAGAAAGGTAAGCAAGGGCACGGACATGGCCCAAGCAAGGTAAGCATGACCCAACGAAAGGCAAGCACGGGCCACGACATGGCCCAAGCAAGGCAAGGCATGACCCAAGAAGGTAAGCAAGGGCCACGACATGGCCAAAGCAAGGGCAAGGGTGACCCAAGAAAGGTAACGCAAGGGCACGACATGCCCAACGGCAAGGCAAGGCATGACCCCAAGAAAGGTAAGCAAGGGCACACGGACATGGCCCAAGGGGGACCAAGAAAGGTAAGCAAGGCACGACCTGGCCAAGCAAGGCAGCCATGACCCAAGAAAGGCAAGCAAGGGCACGAGACTGGCCCAAGCAAGGCAAGGCATGACCCATAAAGGTAAGCAAGGGCACGACATGGACCAAGCAGGTAAGCATGACCCAAGAAAGGCAAGCAAGGGCACCGACTTGGCTCAAGCAAGGAAGGCATGACCCAAGAAAGGTAAGCAAGGGCACGACATGGCCCAAGCAAGGCAAGGCATGACCCAAGAAAGGTAAGCAAGGGCACGACATGGCCCAAGCAAGGTAAGCATGACCCAAGAAAAGGCAAGCAAGGGCACGACTTGGCCCAAGCAAGGCAAGGCATGACCCAAGAAAGGTAAGCAAGGGCACGACATGGCCCAAGCAAGGAAGCAGGACCCAGAAAGGAAGCAAGGGCACGACATGGCCCAAGCAGGCAAGGCATGACCCAAGAAGGTCAAGCAAGGGCAACGACATGGCCAAAGCAAGGCAAGGTGTGACCCAAGAAAGGTAAGCAAGGGGCACGACATGGCCCAAGCAAGGCAAGGCATGACCCAAGAAAGGTAAGCAAGGTCACGACATGGCCCAAGCAAGGGAAGCATGACCCCAGAAAGGTAAGCCAAGGGCACGACATGGCCCAAGCAAGGCAAGGCATGACCCAAGAAAGGCAAGCAAGGGGACGACATGGCCCAAGCAAGGCAAGGCATGACCCAAGAAAGGTAAGCAAGGGCACGACATGGCCCAAGCAAGGGAAGCATGACCCAAGAAAGGTAAGCAAGGGCACGACATGGCCCAAGCAAGGCAAGGCATGACCAAAGAAAGGTAAGCAAGGCACGACATGGCCCAAGCAAGGTAAGCATGACCCTAGAAGGCAAGCAAGGGCACGACTTGGCCCAAGCAAGGCAAGGCATGACCCAAGAAGAAAGGTAAGCAAGGGCACGACATGGCCCAAGCAAGGCAAGGCATGACCAAGAAAGGTAGGCAAGGCACGACATGGCCAAAGCTAGGCAAGGCATGACCCAAGAAAGGCAAGCAAGGGCACGACATGGCCCAAGCAAGGTAAGCATGACCCAAGAAAGGTAAGCAAGGGCACGACATGGCCCAAGCAAGGCAAGCATGACCCAAGAAAGGTAAGCAAGGGCACGACATGGCCCAAGCAAGGGAAGCATGACCCAAGAAAGGTAAGCAAGGGCACGACATGGCCCAAGCAAGGCAAGGC
>NW_026614439.1:0-46208 GCF_020520425.1 Spinacia oleracea | reverse complement strand
AAAATTATGAAATTAATATTAATTTATTAATTTGTCATTAATTTTAAATATAAATTTTAAATTTTTATGCGATTCGTTCATATAACTTGCACGCACAAAGTAATGGACGCTTCGTGTCACCCTTAAGGGGTGTTGTATAGTGAGGGCATGCGACGACGAGCAAGGGAGCTCGTCGCCCGTGCGGCACGAATGCAATGAGCAAGGGCATGGTGCACGAGCACAAGGCAGCAGCCCTGCCTTGTGTCGTGGGCCACGAGCTATGGACGAATGAGGCATGGGCGAAGGCAAGGCACGGCAGTCGCGTGTGGGCAGCAAGCGAGCTGCGCCGCAACGCGCACTGCCTCGCGCAAGCGCGCGCAGCCTCGCGCGCAGCGAGCGCAAGCTCGCGTGCCACGAGCGCTGCGCCCAGCGTCGATCGCGCGCAGCGAGCGATGGCTCGCGCACAGCGAGCGATGGCTCGCGCACAGCGAGCGATGGCTCGCGCACAGCGAGCGATGGCTCGCGCACATCGAGCGCTGGAGCGCGCGCAGCAAGCGCTGGCGAGCGCGCACAGCGAGGGCTAGCTCGCGTGCATCGAGCGCTGGCGCGCGCGCATCGAGCACCAACTTGTGCGATGGCTTGCGATGGGTAGATGCAGCAGCTATGCGACGAGCGCATGGGCTGCGCGCACATGGCCAGCGATGGCTGTGTGCGTGTGGCCCATGGGCGTGCGATGCGTAGGGTGTTTGCGTTGCGATTAGATCGTTTTGAATGTTTAATTTGAAATTTTCAGTTTACGTAATTTTAATTAATTTTAAAATTAATAATTTAAATTATTTTCTTGGATTTTAATTTTGAATATTGTAATTATAATAAATTTTATTTATTCTAATTATTTTACTAAAATTAAAATCATGAATTAATTTAAATACGACTGAAATCAAATTAAAATTTTTGGATTCAATTATAAATTTATATGGGCTTTAAATTTTAATTAAATTTGTATGTTTCCGGTTAGACTTGAAATACATTTTTGTGTTTAAAATTAGTAAAGCATATGAATTTATTGGTTTAAGTGGGAGCGCTTTTTAGTCATAAACTCTTGATTAGGTCTACGAATCCTTAAGGTTAAAACAACTTGATTAGAATTAATAAGGACTGAATAATTGGTAGATTATTGGTGCCCTTGATTAATTGCTGCAAATGTTTACGTGATGCATAATGTGTTTTACTAACCAGCTATGTGGGCCATTCATGATAATGAATGGGTGAATGGTATATATTGTATATGTACTGTTTTGCAGGTTATGAAGTGACTAGTATGGCCCAAATAGGATAGAAAATATGGTCTGCGTACCATTAATTTGAATGTAATTGGTCTAAAGTACCAAAGTTGTTTTTCAATTCAAATATGGTCTGCGTACCATCAAATAGTTGTAATTAGTTTTAATTATAGCTTATCCTATTTGAAGAAAATGGTGCCTCCCACGGAGATTTTCAAGACGGACTTTGAAGTCAAAGCTTCAAGATGAAGTCGGGCCATACTAGATCACATTTATCTTATGCATGCTTTAAGTTATTTATTGCTTTAAATATGTCTTAATTATGCATAAGATTGTGGCTTGATTATGTTGCATGATTAAGGATTTTAGTTCACTTAAAATCTAACCAACATAGTAAGAGCCTTAAGTTCAAACTTAAAAATTGAGTTAAAAGGTGTCATGCCAAAATATACACTTGCTTGGATATCCTTTACATCAATCTAGTAATAGTTTTCGCTCAGCGAGGTGTTACTTATTGGTCCTAAAGGGGCAAGGTACACAAATAATTGTGAGTACATGTTAGTTTTGGTGAAACTCAACTACATAAGTAAGGAGTCCTTTTATGTCGTGGCAAAATCGATAGGTTTACCTAATAAGTTCTTAGACGTACCTATCAACCAAGAATAGTTTCTAGACTATTAGCAAAAGGCTTTTGCTTACCTAAGATGTTTTAGGATTAAGTCGACAAACTGTGCTTAGTTCTTCAATGATTTTAGGATCTTGGAATCATTTTATTCACACCTGCCGGAACACATAACTTGAATAAAATGCTTAATAAACATTGAATTATGCATGTATGCTAGAATTTAAGTTTATTAAGAAAAACTGTGAATGGTTATTTATTTGTTTATTCTTTTCAATTGTAGTTTTTAATATGGCAAACAACAATTCATTCAACATTCGATCAATTCTCGAAAAGGAGAAGTTGAACGGGAAAAACTTCCTTGACTGGCAAAGGAACTTGCAAATAGTTCTTATGCAGGAAGAAAAGGAGTATGTCCTAGATGAGGCGATTCCCGAAGCCGCAGGCGACGGGGTCACTCAGGCAGCCCTCAATCGTTGGATTGATGCCAACAAGGATGTGAAATGTCTAATGCTCGCCACCATGAGTGCGGATCTGCAGAAAACGTTCATCAACTCAGATGCTTTCACAATCATCAGTGAGTTGAAGAACATGTTCCAAGATCTGGCTCGAGTCGAAAGATTCGAGACTCATAGGCAAATTCTTGAGACCAAGCTTAAGAAAGGCGAGCCCGTAAGTCCACATGTTCTCAAAATGATTGGACTCATTGAGAATATGAGTCGGCTGGATCATCAATTTTCTCAGGAAATGGCTATAGACACCATCCTCCATTCTCTTCATAGCGGGTATGATCAGTTCAAACTGAACTACAGTATGAATAGTCTGGACAAAACGCTCACTGAGCTTCACGGTATGCTGAAGACCGCTGAAAAGACGCTCAAAAGTGATAAGCAGGATGTGCTTATGGTGCGTGGGGGCAAGTTCAAGAAATCTGGAAAGAAGAGGAATGCTAAGAAAGGTGGCAACAAGGCCAGCCCAACTAAGCAAACTGGCGCCAAATCTGTAAAGAGGAAGGACAGTCAACCCACTTCTGAATCCGAATGCTTCTACTGCAAGAAGAAGGGGCATTGGAAGAGAGATTGCTTGAAGCTAAAGGAAGATCAGAAGAACGGAACAATCGTTCCATCTTCAGGTATTTTCGTTATAGACTGTATACTTGATAATTCAACTTCTTGGGTATTAGATACAGGTTGTGGCTCACACTTATGTTCCAATCCACAGGGACTAAGAAGAAGTAGAAAGTTAAGCAAGGGTGAAGTCGACCTACGAGTGGGAAATGGAGCACGGATTGCTGCATTAGCTGTAGGAACTTACTTTTGGTCATTGCCCTCCGGGCTAGTTTTGGAACTGGAAGAATGTTTCCATGTTCCAAGTCTTACTAAAAACATCATTTCAGTTTCTTGCTTAGATGCTAAGGGATTTTCCTTTTTAATAAAAGACAATAGTTGTTCGTTTTATTTTAAAGAGATGTTTTATGGATCTGCTAGATTAGTCAATGGACTTTATTTATTAGATCACGACAAACAAGTATATAACATAAATACCAAAAAGGCCAAAAAGGATGATTCAGATCTCACCTATCTGTGGCATTGTCGATTAGGCCATATAAACTTGAAACGCTTAGAAAGACTTCAAAAGGAAGGAATTCTAGAACCATTTGACTTAGAGGATTATGGTAAATGCGAATCATGTTTACTTGGCAAAATGACAAAGCAACCTTTCTCTAAAGTTGGAGAAAGAGCAAATGAACTATTGGGTTTAATCCATACAGATGTATGTGGACCAATGAGTACAAATGCTAGAGGTGGTTTTAGCTACTTTATCACTTTCACTGATGACTTCAGTAGATATGGTTATGTCTACCTAATGAAGCATAAGTCTGAATCCTTTGACAAATTCAAGGAATTTCAGAGTGAAGTAGAGAATTAATTAGGCAAGAAGATTAAGGCACTGCGGTCTGATAGAGGCGGTGAATATCTGAGCTATGAATTTGATGACCATCTGAAAGAATGTGGAATTCTATCAGAATTGACTCCTCCTGGAACACCACAATGGAACAGTGTGTCGGAACGGAGGAACAGAACCTTGCTAGACATGGTCAGGTCAATGATGGGTCAGGCCGAACTTCCATTAGAATTTTGGGGACATGCACTAAATACAGCTGCACTCACTATAAATAGAGCTCCGTCTAAAGCTGTCGAAAAGACTCCATACGAATTATGGTTTGGAAAGCCTCCAAATGTGTCTTTTCTTAAGATTTGGGGATGTGAAGTATACGTCAAACGATTAATTTCAGACAAACTTCATCCAAAATCTGACAAATGTATCCTTGTGGGCTATCCAAAGGAAACAAAGGGGTATTACTTCTACAATACATCTGAGAACAAGGTGTTTGTTGCTCGAGATGGTGTCTTTTTGGAGAAAGATCACATTTCCAAAATGACAAGTGGGAGAAAAGTAGACCTCGAAGAAATTCGAGTCGAACAACAAACTCTAGAGAATGCTCAAGATGACATTCAGGATAATCTAGAAATGTTACCCCGCGTAGATCGCAAAGATATAGATTTCAACTGGAAAGGTACTTAGGTATTTTGACGAACGAGAGCTATGACGTTCTATTACTTGAAAGTGATGAACCTGCGACTTACAAACAAGCTATGACGAGCCCTAGCTCCAAGCAATGGCAAGAAGCCATGCAATCTGAATTAGACTCCATGTCTGAAAACCAAGTATGGGATTTGGTCGATTTGCCAGATGGCTACCAAGCCATTGGAAGCAAATGGGTTTTCAAACTGAAAAAGGACAAGGATGGGAAACTTGAAGTTTTCAAAGCTAGATTGGTTGCAAAAGGTTACAGGCAAGTCCACGGTGTGGATTACGATGAAACCTTTTCACCAGTTACAATGCTAAAGTCTATTCGGATAATGTTAGCAATCGCTGCATATTACGATTACGAAATATGGCAGATGGATGTCAAAACTGCTTTCTTAAACGGCGTTTTAACAGAAACTGTGTTTATGACACAGCCTGAAGGTTTTGAGGATCCAAAGAATGCTAAAAGGGTATGCAAGCTAAAGAAGTCAATCTACGGATTGAAGCAGGCATCCAGGAGCTGGAATATACGTTTTGATGAAGCAGTCAGTGACTTTGGTTTCATCAAGAACGCGGACGAATCTTGTGTATACAAGAAGGTCAGTGGGAGCAAAATTGCTTTCCTAGTATTATATGTCGACGACATATTACTTATCGGAAATGACATTCCTATGTTGAACTCTGTCAAGATTTGGCTTGGGAAATGTTTTTCGATGAAAGATCTAGGAGAAGCACAGTACATATTGGGCATCAAGATTTACAGAGATAGATCTAAAAAGATGATTGGACTTAGTCAAAGCACTTATATCAATAAGGTGCTTGATAGGTTCAAGATGGCGGACTCCAAGCGAGGCTACCTACCCATGTCTCATGGAATGACTCTAAGCAAGACTCAGTGCCCAAAAACACTTGATGAGCGTAGACGAATGAATGGGATTCCATATGCATCATTGATTGGTTCAATAATGTATGCTATGATATGTACACGCCCGGATGTTGCGTACGCACTCAGTGCTACGAGCAGATACCAGTCAGACCCAGGAGAGGCGCATTGGACTGCTGCCAAGAACATTCTGAAGTACCTGAAAAGGCACAAAGATGACTTCCTGGTCTATGGTGGAGATGATGAATTAATTGTTAAAGGCTATACGGACGCAAGTTTCCAAACCGACAAAGATGATTTCAGATCACAGTCTGGGTTTGTCTTCTGCCTCAACGGAGGAGCAGTAAGCTGGAAAAGTGCTAAGCAAAGCACCATTGCGGATTCTACAACTGAAGCGGAGTACATTGCTGCACATGAAGCAGCAAAGGAAGCTATATGGCTAAGGAAGTTCATAGGTGAACTCGGTGTAGTCCCCTCCATTAAAGGACCAATAGCCCTGTATTGTGATAATAACGGAGCTATTGCACAGGCAAAGGAGCCTAGACACCACCAGAGAGTTAAGCATGTACTTCGTAGATTTCACCTTCTACGAGAGTTCGTTGAAAGAAAAGAAGTCGAGATAAGCAAAATTGGTACTGATGACAACATATCAGATCCATTAACTAAACCTCTGCCGCAGGCGAAGCACAACTCGCACACTGCAGCTATGGGAATCAAGCATATTGGAGAATGGCTTTGATGTCTCTGTTTAATGTTTTAAAGTTTTAGAGTTTAAATCTTTGTAAAACATTATTGGTTAATCATTCACAATAAATGAAAAGAATTCATTTTTCCATTTAATTTGTGGTTTATTAAATGATGAGTCCCTTCAATTTGACGATATATTCAAGGTAGACTGTCAGGACCAGTCCTGTGACTAAGAAATGTCTATCAAGTGAACTTGAATGTCAAAGGTTGAAAATGGTCCCTAGTCGGAGTTTTCTATAAAATTGGACGCATAGAAAACGTTAGACGATTAGAATGCAAGATGACTAGTAGTTCTGTTTCTTGAACTATGTGGACATGGCAATGTCATAATCATTTGCATAGATACTTACTTTGGGAAGACTAGTATCGGACAAGACCTATGAAACTTTACTGTAAGAGATGAAAATCTGTCATAAGTAAATTTCATTAAAATTATTAGACACTAAATCCTCAATACCTGAGTGATTTGAGATTACTTGTTTGAGAACTAGTTGCTTTGACGTTGACCAACCGTCGCACCGTAAAAGGAGGCTATAAAGGCAACGCTCAGGTAATCACCTATCAAACGAAGTCTAATCTCAAGATCACAAGATTGGGATTGTCCTCCCATAAATCGGGATGAGATGCTTAAAAGTTGTACAAGGCCACTCGGAGAGCTAGAAACTGTGAAATGCATGGCCGTGCTCGGATGAATCATAGGCTATGATTATCTGTTTATTTGATCAGTTGAACTCTGAAACCGAGGAACACCTCTGGACATAATAAGGATGACAACTCTTACCTTATGTTCAAGAGCAAGCATCGAGCGACAAAGGAATTAGGAAATGCACACTTGTCCCTAAGGACAAGTGGGAGACTGAAGGAAATAATGCCCTTGGTCCAAGTATGCATTCTATGTTAAGTCTAATAAATGCGGTTCAGTATTAATTAACAAGTTAATAATTCAGTGAGATCAAGTGAGCTGAATGCCTAGCTAGAGGCCGCTTCAGTTCAAGTGGAATTAATGATATTAATCCACAGCTTACTCTTGACTGAACCCGTAGGGTCACACAAATAGTACGTAAACGGATCAAGTATTTAATGGCATTAAATACTCCAACTATGGATATTCGGAATCGACGGATCTTGGTTTCAGTGGGAGCTGAGATCGTCGCAGGCAAGAAATGAATACTCCGGAAACGATGATATTGCCGGAAACGGAAATATGGATCGTATCGGAAATATAAATATTATCCAAGTCGTAGATGTTGCCGGAAACGGAAACATGGTACGTATCGGAAAATATTATCGGAAATAGAAATATTGCCGGAATCGGAAATATTGCCGGAAACGGAAATATTGTCTGAATCGGAAATATTATCGGAATCGGAAAATAATTCCGGAAACGGAAATATTAAATATTTGTTCGAAACGGAAATTAATTCCGGAATCGAAAATATTAAATATTGTTCGTATCGGAAATAAATTCCGGAATCGGGAATTTAATCGGAAGCGTATCGTACGAATAAGCATCGGACGAGGCCTGCCGGACGAGGGCCCAGCACGAAGCCAGGCCATCGCCCAGCAAGCCAAGCGCGCCACACGAACAGCCAAGGCCACGCCAGGCCCAACAGGCCGTGGCAGCGCGCACAGCGCGCGCAGCGCGCGCAGCTGCGAGCAGTGGGCTGCGAGCATTGCTGCAGCTCGCGTGGGCTTGTAGCTCGCGTGGGCCGTGCGGCCGTGTGGGCTGTGCGTGGGCATGGCCTGCACGCTTGCGGGTCATGCTCGCGTAAGTGTTTGTGTTCGCATACGAAACCTAAAACGTGCAGAATTCGTTTAATGATTAAATTCCTAATTCTATTTGATAAATTAATTAAATAAGAGTTTTATTATAATTCTAATTTAATTAATTCGTATCCTAATAGGATTCCAATTCTCTTTCCATACCCCTATAAATATGTGGCCTGGGTTCACAATTTATAACGAGTTATTCAAGTATTCAAAGTGAGTTTTTGAGAGAAAAATTCAGTCACACATCTTGCTCAAAAGTGCCGAAAATTTATAGTACCTTAGGGGCGATTCTAGTTGGTCAATCTTAAGGCGGATCCGGACGTGCTGTGGACTATCTACGGAGGGATGACACTTGGAGTCCTAAAGACTTGTTCTTGTTCGGTTCGGGCGCAGCTAGGGAAGGCACGCAACAAAGAGTATGCATCTAAACTATGCTATATGATTATGTGTAAATAATATGTATTCCTGACTTAATGGTTGTTTCCGCATGATTTATGAATTGTCATATGTATCATAACCTAACAGTTTGTACTTGGATTTTGAAATTGGATTTGGAAAGTTGTATTTTGTACCGAGAACCGAAAGGGGAACGGTCTCGGGGTTGGATTTTGGATCTTGAATTTTAAAAGCATTCTTAGCAATTGGGATTTCCGCCTGGAGTTTTTCCAATCACCTAACAAGGATAATGGTATCGTCATCATCCCAAAGGGGAGACACAAATTAGGTGTCTACAGAAGCCCCCACTTTGACTGAGCGTTCGGTTAGGAAAGCGCAAGTCAAAGTATTTCGAAAGGGACGGAGAATGGTCAAGATGTTCTGCAATCGAGACCACTCTTTTTACGTCGGTACCTTCATAAAACAGGCGTTAGAAAAAGGATAGAGTCTACCTCGGTGTGGTTGGTGATGACTCCGGTTTGTACTTGTATTTTTCCGCCTTCAGCTCAGGACGGAGCTTGGCATCGAAAATTTGAATTTTTGAATCTTGGATTTTTGAATTTGAATACCCAGAGTTAATCCGTTGGGGATGTGCTTTGCTGGGGATAAGAGATTTTTACTGGCCCTTAGATTTTTGAAATTTTGACTAACTTTCCCGGAGCTTGGGTCCGTTGGGAGTTGGGCGCCTGAGTCGTTGTATTTTTTGGACTTTGTTTTCTTGAAATATTCATCTGTTTGCACTTGGAGATACAGGTGTATACCCGTATTTTCGATGGATGGTTCGATGCGACGTTTGATGCTTGGTGCGGAAGACCGTAGCAGATAAGGACGTGCAATCAGCACGGGAGACCGCGCGCGCTGCAGATTCGCGCATGCAGCAGGGCAGCGCAGTGCGCTGGGGCGGTGCCTGGCGCGGGGCTGAGCTATAAAAGCTCCCCTTGCCGTGCCATTTTGAGGCACACTCTCTTGAATTCTTTGCTCTTTTTCTCTCAAAGGTCGATTAAGCTCTTCCCTTGGTCTTGTTCTTGCCTCGTCCATGTAAGTTATTCATGTTTTGCTTATGAAATAACTCTAGGATTGCATGTATTCTTGATTTTTCGTACTTTGAAATGATGCTCGTATGCTTAAGCTTTTTGAATCTTGTAGATGACTGTTTGATAGCCACTTGAACTGTTGGAACTTGTATTTTTGAATTTTTTGAATTGAATTTTTTTTTTTTTTGTTTCTTTGAACTTGTATCTGCTTCGGCGTGGATATCCTAGGCGTTGATGTAGAACTTGTATACCTGCTTCGGCGTGGGTAGCCTAGGCGTTGGTGTAGAACTTGAATACCTGCTTCGGCGTGGGTAGCCTAGGCGTTGGTGTAGGAATTTGTATCTTGAACTAGAGGTCCACTGGGGATTTTTGTTTCGAATCTTTTGACTTCGTATAGGCCAGCATAGGATAGCCCCCAGTTTAGAATTTTGACACTTTGTATGCTACTTGATTTAGTATGCCTCGTCACACTCGGAGGAAGCTCGCTGAATCATATGTGGTTCGAGCCGCCGAGGAAGACGCTTCGGATGATGAAGCGGCTGCAATAAATGCGCCAGGTGGGGGGTATGGTTCCCCGAGATGCGCCCGCTTTCCCTGGTACTGGTTGGATCCCTTCCGACCTGGTGTTTCGGCCGGATTGGCACTTGTCCCAGCGGCCTCGCGCTGGCATGGTGAGTCTTGTACTATGTTTTGGGTTTGTACTTTGTAATTGTATAGGTCTTGAGCTAACTCGTTCACCTGTAGGCCGATGGAAAGTCGTTCCGTACTTACTGGTCCTTGGTGGAGGTTCAGAGGGCCTTTAAAGCTCTCCGTGCTGATGAGGAGGCTATGGAGATTTGGTCGCAGACGGGCCTGGCCGATTTCTGGCGCACCATGGGAGGTTCTTCGAGGAGAACGGGGATTAAAAACCGTTTGTGGGCTTTGTTAGAGCGGTGGTGGGATACCACCAACACTTTCCACATGGCATGGGGGGAGATCACTATTACTCCTCTTGAATTTTCTATGATTACAAGTCTTCCTTTTTCTGAGAGGAATGTGACCTTTGATTCTGAGCTGACGTGGCGCTCGGCCGCTGCCAGGGACTTGCTCGGCCCTGTTGTTGACTTGTCGGATGACGATGCTCACGCTTCTGTGAAGGTGATTGTGGAGGCTATCTGCGGTGGGGGTGTGTCCGCATAGCAGAGGGTTAGGCTTTTCCTCCTAGCCTTGGTGAGCAGAGTGATGGCCCCGAGTAGGAACAGTCGGGTGCACATCAATTTTTTGTCCGCTTTGCGGGACTTGAGAGCTGTTTCGAGCTATAACTGGGGTGGCTTGGCATACAGCCACCTTTTGTACGAGATAAAGCGGACCTCCCGGACTGCACTTGGGAATGACCCGAGCATGGCTGCTCTATGGAGCGTGCTGGAGGTATTTGAGACTCCTTGTACTTTGTACTTTGTACTTGTATGCTTGTATTTTGAACTTGACTGATGTTTTGTTTGTTCCTTGAAAGATTTGGATCTATGAGCACTTTTCGACTTTGGCGTCGGAGCGTACTAGAGATGCGGCTTACCCGTATGTTGCCTCTTGGATAGGAGCAGTGCGCGTTGGTGCGTCTCTGGCGGCTTCTCGCAGGGCTTGGAGAGTTCTATCCGCAGAAGATGTAATCTTTTGTACTGTTTTGCTCTCTTGTATTTGTATTTGTACTATTGCCTGAGTTGTTTGCTTTGCAGGTGGTATGGCGTCCTTTCGCCAACGCGGTTGTGCCTGTCTCGGCTGCTCGTGCCCATTTCCTGTCTGGCCGGCGGGGTTTGCTTCCAGGGGTGTACCGCCATATGTGGTATCTGGGGGAGCGAGTGTCCCTTCAACACCATTCAGGGGATAGGCTTGTTCCCAAGGATCCACCGGAGTCCATGCTGGCTCTGGATGAAGATTTTGCCCGACTCTATTCGGAGGCTAGGGGCGAGGCTGTTTTCCGCTCTTGGAGGGAGTTTGTACACAGGAAGGGCAGCTATGATGACTTCCTGAGGAGGTTGGCCCCACCAGTACGCTTCGTACTGCCGGTGAGCTTTTGAACCTTGTATCTTTGTGAGGGGGTCGAAAAAGCACGAGGCTAATGCGTGACCTCGTCCCTCGTGGGTGTGACGATTCTTTTTATTCAATCAAGTGTAATTGGATTTCCTGTGAGTTTACACCCAATTGACTAGTAATATAGGAGTCGCCATTCAATTTTTAACAACAATGAGAAAAACTGACAAAACCCGGTTATCGTGACATAGAGGGAGTGCAATTATGTTTGACCACGACGGTCGTAGGTTCCCTTGTGATCCCCGGTGTGGGGATCTCTCAACATACACCCGCAAGGTAGAGATTGAGGGTTCGGGGGACTGTAACTACCGAGAGGAGTACTTCGCTCGTTGATAACTCCAGAGGCAGGATATCCTTACTAGCTCAGCATAAATAATTGAAGGGACATGCGTTAACTATTAAACTAATCTGAGTTGATTTTAATAATATGCAACATATAATACTAGATCGGTCGCGATTATCTGATTTAGATTGCATTAAGGGACCTAGCATGATAATCCAATTTCCCAAAAATATTATATTTGTTAGGCGTGATAAAACAATCAGATTTAGTTAGTTTAACAGTTCATAAAAAGGGCGAGGAAAGCAATTAAATCATCGAAAAGGGACACATTACGACGCACCCTTGAGAGGTGCGTCACGGTTCTCAGAAAACTAACCACTTTGACTTTGCTATTTCTCCTTTTTATTTGACGAATCTCAGTTATGGGACAGGATACGTTCTGTTCGATTTATGGATCGATTGAGACAGAACGCGTGAACAATTTCGCAGCGTGAGGCTTAGGCTAAGGGTTGGAGTCAATACTCAGAATATGAATTGTGTGTTGTTGTCACGTCGAATTTGGGGCTGTATTTATAGGGAACAGTTTGTGGAAAGATAGAATTGCAGAGTTCTAATCCACAAATAATTAGGAAAAAACACGTACCCAGGTATTTTCGGCGCCCAGGCCTGGGCGCCGAAGATTTCGGCGCCCAGCTCTGGTCGTTGAAAATAGGATCCAGGCAATTTCAGCGCCCAGGGCTGGGCGTTGAAATTGCTGTTTGGGCCGTTTCTTTGTCAGATTTGGATTCCTAGAATCCGGAGTGTTTGAGATTTAATCGAGTCTTTCATTGCGTATCAATTTTATGACGGAATGCGTCTGGGCCCGTTACGAACTCTAGGCTCGTTAGGATTTTAATTAATACGTAACTCTTATTTTCGAATCATATTAGGAATAGGATTCTCGCAGTTTTCTATCTCATTTAGGATTTATGTTGGAGTGCAACACCTAATTCTGACAGGCTTCTATCTTTTATGACTTGCCACTTTTAGAAGCTACCCTTTACGGCAGTTACTATTTTTAGCAGGTTTCTATAAATAGCAGGTTTCGGGTGAAATGAAAAGGGGAATTGAGATTCGTTATTTTATAGGAGATGTGTTGTCAAGTGGAGATTTATGTTCTCATCATCGAACCTTTCCCTTTCGGGAATGGGGACAAAAGTAGGTGTCTATAGTTAGCCCCCACTTTGACTGAGTCTCGGGATGAGACGATGGTCAAAGTATTAGACGGAGTGCGTCACACAAGCCATGGTGTATGTGACCTGTTTTGCGAGGGTCTCACGAGCCCCCGAGTGATAACATTTGACTTAAGGGTCATCACTTTGAAATGTCGACATATCCCTCACGTTTCATTGGGATTTGTCAACTGATAGTATAGAAACTTCCTCACTTTGTCATTGGAAGGATATAAAGGTACGTAGAAACTCCCTCACTTTGTCATTGGGAGTAGCTACAAATGTTTTCGAAATCAAAGCTATAAAGTGTAATTGGGTCTGGCCAAGCCCAATCACGAGGTAAAAATGTTTTTAAAGATTCTCATTTTCAAGGCTAGCTAAACGAGAAAACCCCCTTGTTTTTATGGGACGTAAAACGAAGGAAAATCCAGCACATCGTTCTTTTTTGGAAAAACGGAAAACCAATCCTTTAATTTTTGGAAAAAGGAAAAAACGGAAAAAGTTATCGCTGCAGCGACTAAGGACCTGCGCGGCTTGTGACGGGGACCCCGCCGGCTAAAGATGGCGAGCCTGTCCGCTAAGGGTGGACGCCCCGTCCGAAAGAAGTGGACGAATCTGTTTTGAAGTTTGTTTGCTTTTTTTTGAAAATAAGGACCTACGCGGCTTGTGACGTAGACCCCGCCGGCTAAAGATGGCGAGCCTGTCCGCTAAGGGTGGAAACCCCGTCCGATAGAAGTGGACGAATCTGTTTTTGAAATTTGAAAATAAGGACCTACGCGGCTTGTGACGTAGACCCCGCCGGCTAAAGATGGCGAACCTGTCCGCTAAGGGTGGACACCCCGTCCGATAGAAGTGGACGAATCTATTTTGAAATTTGTTTGTGCTTTTTGAAAATAAGGACCTACGTGGTTTGTGACGTAGACCCCGCCGGCTGAAGATGGCGAGCCTATTTTGAATTTGAAGACTTTATTTTTCGAAAACTGAGGACCTGCGCGGCTAGTGACGCAGACCCCGCCCGCTGAAGGTGGGCGAGCCCTGTCCGCTAAGGGTGGACGCCCCTGAATTCGTCTTTTCGATTTGGAACTCGCGTGGTTCGTGGCGCGATCTTGCCCGATTGAGGTGGGCATGTCGTGATTTCTTTTGAGAATTTCTTTTATTCATTCTTGCAAGAGCGAATTCTTTCGAGGGATGCTCGGATTTAGTTGTAACCTGAATGTGGGTTGACAACGTGCTTAGACGGACCATTGTCTTGTGGTCATCATCTTTCATGGTTTTGAGCTAGTCTTTATGGCTCAATCTTGCCACTACCTGGGTCCTTGATTAGGGGACCATGTATAAGTATCAACGGCGACCTTTGTCTTGAGGTCGTAAACCGGTTCTTTTTCTTTTGAGATTATCCAAATACGGGACTTCGTACAGCGTAGTCTGGGAATACCGTTTTAACTTTGCACACTTTCTTTTGAAATATATATTTTCTTTTGAGCCCCCAAGCACTCGTGCTTGACGGTCATTTTTTGTCAAAGAGGTTCCTACGCATTTTGTAATGTCTTTGATCGTGTTCGGGATCGTGCTCGTAAGTGCGAGCGATCTTTGTAGTGGTGTGCTACTTTGACAAAGTCGTGAGGTGCGACTTTCGGCAATTTTCAAGTCGAATGAGTATGGCAGGGCCCAATAGAAGTTAGGGCCTTTTTTGAGCCTGGGTTCATTTTCGGCGCCCAGACCTGGGCGTTGAAATAATTCACGCCCAGGTGGGGCATTGAAAGTGTTGTTTGGGCTGGTATTTTGGTGACACAGTTGGCCTCTTGTTCATTCGTTTATTTCACTTGGAAGTTCTATGTATTCTCTTCTCTTTTGTGTTTTCCTTTATTTTTAGAACGTGATGATTTTCTCGAGAAGCCGTAACCGATTGGTGGACTACGGTGCCTGTCGCTTTGGGGCGATTATTTTAAGGAACTGTTGCTCTTAAGGCGTACAGTTATTTCGATAGTTGGGCGAGTCTATATGGCCCGAGGAACATATGTTGAGGCGTAAGACTTTGACCGCTCTTTTTGTTGTATATTTTTCCTTTTGAACGCGTTCGTGAATGTTCGATACTTAGAATGATGATATATATGTGCGAACGAGCGTTCATGGAATGGCCGTTGTGTGCGGTTCCAATAATCAGTTTGCTTGAATCATTTTTTTTTTGAGCAATGACTGATTTTGAATAGTTTGCTTAGAAGCTCGATACGGTTCAGGTCCATTCATGAAGTGGGCTCAAGCATCGTGCCCTTTCGATTGTTCAAACATTTGCTTCGAGATTTTTTTATTTTGCTATGGTTGTTTCGTAGCTTAGAGCCCCTAAGTATGCATGTTGGGATGCTTCCTTTTGGCGTACGATTTTTGTAGGTTCTTTCGAGAAAGATGCCTTGGGGTTCCGCTCGTGTAGGTGCGAGCTATCTCTTCCGTGGCAGGTAATGTTTTGCTACTTTCAATCCTTAATGTATAAGTCGTGTGGCTTGCATTTTGAATTTGGGCGATAAGTAGTCCTTGCCTCTTTTACACGTGCTCTTGGTCGTGCCTACATTAGTGCAATATGCCTTACTCTTTTTTGGACTTGTACCGTGGGACGGTTGAACTTATGGTGCAACGTAGGCTTGTGTGGCCTAACAGCGTGTCTTAGAACATTCTTCCAGGTGTTGGGATATCATTATTATTTTTTGCATTGGAGTACTTCATCACGCCTTGTTCAGGTGCTCGAACAAGTGTAGCACCTTCTACGTGGGTTTGCACGGCTTATTACTTCGTTCGGTGCAAGGATTCATAGATGTTTCTTTCTTATTTTTATATCTGGGCAAAACTTGGCTAGCAGAAAGATTCAGCGCCCAGGCTGGGGCGTTAAAGATATCGGCGCCCAGCTCTGGGCGTTGAAAATGATTTCTGGGTATATTTTGACAGTTCTTATCCTTGATTTTTCTTTCGCTTATGCTTTGGAACGAGGTAGACTGTGTAACGGGCGCTTATAGGGCGAGCGTTAGGTGCAGTAGTTTGATCGGAGTTTTGGTGACTCGCGATTTTCAGTTACCCTTGTTAGTGGGGTAACTTTATGTATTCTAAGTAGTGCTTAGAATTTGGGAGGGGTTGTAGCCATTCTAAGGTTCGTTTTACGCGATTAAAGCTTAGGATTGTGCCCCTATGACATATGTATAGCATTAGCGTCGAGAATTTGCGATGAAATAGTCATTTCGAGCGTTTTTATAGTGTTTTTCTCAAGCCTCCAACTGTAGCTACGGGATTGGCTTGGTGCTATAATGCCTTGCATACATTTTTATGCATTCAAGGTGACATGGATCATGAATAGTTTGAACCAGACTCGTTTAGTGCGAGGTACGTTCGAGTAGTGATCTGCTACTTCTCTTGTAAATGTCGTATTATGCGACATTGCCATGGTCAAGGTAGTCACATGTTGAAGTATGCCTTGACCAAAAGCTAGGTGCCTTTGTTTACCCATAATCATATTTAGAAATCTTTTTGACTCACTTGCAATATCGAGATAAACACATACTTAGCTTTAAACCAACGACACTTTATTATGTTCGAAAAAGTCTTTGAAAATTATTTAAAAATTATTTAAAATCCGAATCCTACTGTGTACAGTCCGAGGTGTCCTAAGTAAGTTGACTTATAGAAGGGTTCGTACACGATTACATGAATGAATCAAAATACTGTTACGATTTTTGGAATGCTGTCTAAGGATTTGCTGGAAGCCAGGGTGCAGGCGTCAAGATATTACTCGCGTCCGTTTGGCGTATGCTTTAGGCTTTTAGGGCCATCTTTTCCAGAATTTGCGGGAATATAAACCGTTTTCAAATCGACTTAGATTTACTTGGTGTATGTCTGCATAAAATGTCAAGGTATACTTATATAGTTCTTTCCCTAGCTCTTTCATTTCAATTTTTAGCCCCCAGTTGCTGTTATGTCTTCCCATTAATGATGCTTTCAGATTTCGATTTTAGATGCCCGTGTCATATGTCTGAGTAGGGTGAGCCTTGGTTAAATGCCAAGTTCTATTGACAATGTCTGATTTTTTTCAAAGGGGATTCGCAAACATCTGAATCCATGAACGGGTGCCCTGAGTTCGAATGAACGATGGGGCGATGCCGTAGAACAATCCTCTTTATTGCAAGCTTACTGCCTTTACTACTTGTTGGCGATTATGACTGTGTCTAGTGGTGAAAGAAGGTCTTTAAGCGAACGACTATGTCTAGTGGTGAAAGAAAGTCTTTAAGTGAGTTAGTTCGCTTTAGGGAGGGTCAAGTCTAGTACTTTAGAGGTCATGGACGCTTGCGCTAGCCCCCATTCAATTGAGGCAAAGCGATCTTTTGAGTCTTGGCCAAGTGCCTAGGAGTGTGAGTGCTCCTTCTGGCAAGGGTACGAGCCCTTATTATTTTTCGATGTGTGCTCATTAATTTTGGCATCTTGATGACTTGGATTCTTCTTTTGACTTAAGTTTTTCTTTCGTCTTGGATTGCAAGTAATTAAATTTCAATAAGGGACTCTATTTCTTATTCTTGTTATTCTATAGGCACTAACATTTTTGCAAATTGGTTGGACCGAATCATGGATTGCCTACGTATCCGCCTTAAATAAACTTAATTTGGAATCAGGTCTTGCGTAGTTCTTAGCCTAGAAAATGGTTTCTTAGAATGCCGATTTTAAACAAGTACGTTTCGAGGTGGAAACATATTATTTGAAATGGTAGAATAAGTGAAGTTTATTATTATTTAAATCTGCTGCCAAAAATTTGTTTTATATTTTTTTTTTGAGTACATGTATTTTCTGGTGGTACGTATATCTGAATACGTGTTGTACCCCTCCAAGTGTTCGTTATTTTTCCGTGAATGTGCGGATAAAATGACGAGCACTTCTGGACAAAATTTTAGCAAGCAGAGAGATTCAGCGCCCAGGCTGGGGCGTCAAAGTTTTCGGCGCCCAGGTGTGGGCGCTGGAAATGTTTCCTGGGCGGTTCTTTTTTGGTGCGCTAAATGCTTCTTTTTTTTAGACTAACTTTAGAGGCGCTTTGCAAAGTTTCCTTTTTTATTATTCACATATTTTTTATTTTTCCATTGAGCGTAGAATGTATCTCATTTGTCTCTTTTTTATTTGTGACTCAAGACGGCTTGCAGGATGGGTTAAATGAGATTGGGTAATTTGTGTAGGTATCAGTTGAGCACGAGGATTACATCAACCAAGGCCAATGAATATCATGGGGACAGCTAAAGGGTATAGGATGTATCCACACAAGTTATATGGTCATTATGCTAATGGTGGCATAAGAACAGGTTTGGGCTTTGGAAATAATGGGCATGACGCACGTGTCAATGGCCGTGCGTGGTTTGCGGTTGATAACAAGTTCAAAAACAAGAGTTGAGGTAATGGTTTCTTGGGTTATGGCAATGAGAACATGGATGGGTTAAATCAACTGCACAGGGACCTCAGAGCGAAGGCGTCTAAGAGCATAAGGATTGGAAAGGGTAGACATCGTAGAATTTTATGATTTGGATCGGTTGACTCAATTCTTTTCCTTCGTTTACTTGGGTAGATTTCGCACTTTGGGAGGTACGGGCTAAGTATTTCATGGCTCTTTTCGCTCTCCCTTTTCTCTTTCTCTTTTTTCTTTTTGCTTGGGATTTCTCCCCAACATAAATCCTTCAATCAATTTTTTGTTTGGGCTAAAAGGTAGATGGTTGTGGTCTTTGAGTCACGAGGCGAGGCTGAGTGAGCCTCGTTTGGTAGGCCTATAGTGGACCTTTAACTTTAGTAGGCCTAGGGTGGACCTGTAGCTTTAGTGGGCCTAGGGTGGACCATTAAATTGTCTTACTTTGCAAGCGTATTTAGTCGTTTCTTAAAATGTGCAAATAGCGTAGATTCAAAATGTTGTTTTTACCTTATTGAAATTTAACGAAAGAATTACATCGAAAATAATTTTTTTTGCTTCTTTTCAGATTCTAATTTCCGGGATTTAATTGGAAGTTGTGATTTAGACTCGAACTTTCATTAATCTTTCTGATTATAACCCGTGTATGAATATAAGGAGGTGGCCTAGACTCAAAATAATGACGTGGCGTAAGCCTATAATACTTGACCAAGCGACTCTCAGACTTAGGCTAATTGGACCATAACTTTCGTTGGTTGACACTTCAGATTTTAACCCTTGGGTGTTCATTTGTCATGCGCCATTTGCTTAATATTGGCAAAGTAGTTAGTTGGGGAGATCGAATTTTTATTTTTGCAAGACTAGAATCATTAGTGCAGCTTCTCTCTTAGTGTGTATTGCTTTACCCCAATGGTAGCCTTATGGTATGCCGATTTGGGTATTTTCATAGTTGGTCATGCTGCATTCATGGAAAATCTTTTAGTCCGTACTTAGTAGTATTTCAAGGAGCGAGTGACTCGGGAGGACTATGATAGTCGTGACCCAATGTGATCATAAGCCTTGAGGCCATTAATTTTATGTTTTGCCAGTGGTATTGACGCCTTAGGTTCACTTTGGGGGTTGTGCGACTATGGAGGAATGATTTTCAGAATATGACTGTTTCCATTTTGCAAATACTTGAATTAAATAATATGTTCTTTTTATTGGTGAGAGAGAGTATTGAGGCCGTGGATTCTTAGCAAGGGATGACAATTACATATGGGTGCTCATTGATTTAAATGTTAGGAAGGGAGACTCAATATGGTTTAACCTTTTAACTTGCAGAACGACACCAAGCATTAGGACCGATTCTATGGATAAGACAACTAAGACTTAGGATTTGGATTGTATTTTGGCATAACCTAGTCTAGACTCGGATTTATTTGAACATTTATTTTTTTCTTGAAGACTTTATTCGAACATTATTTTTTGAATATTTTGCCCATGTGACATTCAAGGTCGTTTAATTAGCATGCTCGGTTTTGGTGCCGAGCATTGTCGTCGTAGGAGGCCTAACAACGACACAAAGAGTTATTTATTTTTTATTTTTTAGTCTCTTTTAGAGTCGACTGCATTTCATACGCCCCTGCAGCAATTTTTACGAAAAGTTTTTTTGCTACGTATATTTTTTCATGTGCGGGCACCGAGGCTGCTGTGCCTGACCAAAAGGCTAGGCAGCAAATTCAGCGCCCAGCAGTGGGCGTGAGAAATTTTGACGCCCAGCCAGGGGCGTTGAAAATGCGTCCCTGGCTAGTTCTCGTTTTCTGTTTGCGTATACTTTTGTTTTTGCGACTTTAGTTTTGCGTGCTTGCCTTATAACGTCCTTTACGCGTTGTGCAGCGTTCGTGGGATTCGTTACAGGCCATCCCGAGCGTCGCTTATTTTTGTGGTAATCGTTCGGGCTTGCGGAACACGTATGTTGGTATAACTCTTTGGCCAATTGGTTCATGAATGTTTGGGCAATTTTTAAGGTCGTTGGTTTTCTAGCATTATTTGTCTAGCATTATTCGTACGCACAATCATAACATAGTCACATAGTTCGCTACACATAACTACATTACAAGCATGGATTTGAAAATTAAATATGTCACGTAGTTAATGATAGGCTTCTATGGGTAGTATTTGCGCCTGGCTTGGTACCGCTTCTATCGTAGATCCAACACATGCCCCGGTCGAGGTAGTGTCTTCAACAGACAAATTTCGCCCAAGAGGCCAACCCGCAAGTGCAAGCCAAGGGGGCATGCAGGCGAGAGGGACCTAATGAGCGAGCGATTGAGTTCGGGATAGGTGTACTACCTGCACAAGTACCGAGTGGGCAACATGCGCGGCGTATGCACCCCCCTATTGGCGAAAAAAAGGTATCCTTAGTCCCAACTCCCGAAGGAGCCGAGATTCGTTATGCGGTTCTGCCCGTTCACATTAATATGCTGATTTTCAGGTCGTCCCAACTTGATTGGGAAATAAACGCGGGGTAGGATCGTTTCACCCTTCGGCTATTTTGATTACCTACAAGCACGAGTATTTCCTTCACTATCCCCAGCAGAGTCGCCACTGTGAGGGGGTCGAAAAAGCACGAGGCTAATGCGTGACCTCGTCCCTCGTGGGTGTGACGATTCTTTTTATTCAATCAAGTGTAATTGGATTTCCTGTGAGTTTACACCCAATTGACTAGTAATATAGGAGTCGCCATTCAGTTTTTAACAACAATGAGAAAAACTGACAAAACCCGGTTATCGTGACATAAAGGGAGTGCAATTATGTTTGACCACGACGGCCGTAGGTTCCCTTGTGATCCCTGGTGTGGGGATCTCTCAACATACACCCGCAAGGTAGAGATTGAGGGTTCGGGGGACTGTAACTACCGAGAGGAGTACTTCGCTCGTCGATAACTCTAGAGGCAGGATATCCTTACTAGCTCAGCATAAATAATTGAAGGGACATGCGTTAACTATTAAACTAATCTGAGTTGATTTTAATAATATGCAACATATAATACTAGATCGGTCGCGATTATCTGATTTAGATTGCATTAAGGGACCTAGCATGATAATCCAATTTCCCAAAAATATTATATTTGTTAGGCGTGATAGAACAATCAGATTTAGTTAGTTTAACAGTTCATAAAAAGGGAGAGGAAAGCAATTAAATCATCGAAAAGGGACACATTACGACGCACCCTTGAGAGGTGCGTCACGGTTCTCAGAAAACTAACCACTTTGACTTTGCTATTTCTCCTTTTTATTTAACGAATCTCAATTATGGGACAGGATACGTTCTGTCCGATTTAAGGATTGATTGCGACAGAACGCGTGAACAATTTCGCAGCGTGAGGCTTAGGCTAAGGGTTGGAGTCAATACTCAGAATATGAATTGTGTGTTGTTGTCACGTCGAATTTGGGGCTGTATTTATAGGGAAGAGTTCGTGAAAAGATAGAATTGCAGAGTTCTAATCCACAAAGAATTAGGAAAAAACACGTACCCAGGTATTTTCAGCGCCCAGGCCTGGGCGCCGAAGATTTCGGCGCCCAGCTCTGGGCGTTGAAAATAGGATCCAGGCAATTTCAGCGCCCAGGGCTGGGCGTTGAAATTGCTGTTTGGGCCTTTTCTTTGTCAGATTTTGATTCCTAGAATCCGGAGTGTTTGAGATTTAATCGAGTCTTTCATTGCGTATCAATTTTATGACGGAATGCGTCTGGGCCCGTTATGAACTCTAGGCTCGTTAGGATTTTAATTAATACGTAACTCTTTTTTCCGAATCATATTAGGAATAGGATTCTCGCAGTTTTCTATCTCATTTAGGATTTATGTTGGAGTGCAACACCTAATTCTGACAGGCTTCTATCTTTTATGACTTGCCACTTTTAGAAGCTACCCTTTACGGCAGTTACTATTTTTAGCAGGTTTCTATAAATAGCAGGTTTCGGGTGAAATGAAAAGGGGAATTGAGATTCGTTATTTTATAGGAGATGCGTTGTCAAGTGGAGATTTATGTTCTCATCATCGAACCTTTCCCTTTCGGGAATGGGGACAAAAGTAGGTGTCTACAATCTTGTATTCTTGTATTCTTGTCTTGATTGCATGATTGTATGATTGTATGATTGTATGTAGGAGGAGGAGATTGATCATGAGGACATTCCTCATGCTGATAGGATCCTCCTCTATGAGAACTCGGACGGGGAAGAGGTGGTGGAGACCATTCCTTGGGCTTCTCCTCCGCACCGGACATCATATGATGTTGTACCTAAGCATTACGCCCCTGTAAGTACTGTTGAATTTTTAAAACTGTTTGTAACTTTGTATGGGAAGATTGATCTTGAATTATGTATGCAGGCGCCTCGGGTGAGAGTGCGTCGCTGGATGCTCTTGCTTGATTCTTGGAAGAGGCAGTGCGCCAAGCTGACCCGGAAGCTTTCTGGCCGGAACAGAGAGGTACCTCACTTGATCTTCAAACTTGTGTACTGGAAATTCAAACTGGGAAATTGATTCCTGAAATTATATTTTGTATAGGAGCGCCGTCGAGACCGTAGAGACTCCGTTGATAGAGAGCCTCAGGCGGAGACGTCCTTGGCACAGGAGGGACCGAGCTTGGAGCTTGGACGGGGGTCCGGTGCTGGTGCTCATCAGAGGCATTCTGATGCTGAGCGGGGAGCTTCCCCTTTTGTACATGTTGATCCCACTAGACATTCATTTGGAGCTGCTAGCGGTTCACGGCCCTTTGTTCCTCCTTCCGGTTACTACTTCGGGGGAAGTGGCCCTTAGCCTTGGGGTGCAATTTCATGGGCTTGCTATGCGGAGATGGAGAGGATGCGCCAGACACAGATGTTTGGGTCGTATCCGTATATGCCGATGTCGTCGCCTTATCAGTATTCCTCTTCTCAGCAGGGAGTTCATCCCTCCACTGGCACACTTCGTATCTCGGAGGAGGATCCTAGTACCCCTGGGACGGAGCTGGATCGGGAGCTGGAGCGCCTTAGGAGGCGTAATAGGGACAAGGCACCCGTGATTGATGTCACTGCTGGTGATGATTCAGACTGACCCTGCATGGTAGCGAGTTCCAGCTTGCCTGGGTTGATTTTGTATAGGTTGGATTGTATTGTATTTGTATGGTTTGACACTTGAATTTTGTATGGTTGAATTGACTTTGAACTTGAATTGGTTTGAAGTTTTTTGAAGATTGGCTTTTGTATGTTTGAATGTTTGAAATTGTATGCGTTGTGTGTTCTTTGAAATTTTGTAGCTATATGTATGCATGATAATTTTGCAAAAAATTTGCCCATTTTTTTCGGGTGTATATACCCACTATAAGCCCCCACTTTGACTGAGGTTTTTTGGTTAGGAAAAGCGCAAGTCAAAGTATATTCAACTTTTGCTAATGCATATGCAGACTCGACTTAGGACGCCGATCTAGGACTACAATGCTTGAATTTTGAATAAAATTGACCTGAAATCTGCCCGAAGCGTTGATCCGGAATGCTTGAAATTGCGCGGCTTGCGGCTTTGGAATCTTGAATAATGGAGGTTGTACTCTGCTGTCCGAAACACTAAAGAGTGTGTACTCGGAATCATAAGAGAGGACGGTGGCCTCGTCTTAGTGCAGGCTCCCGGCGTCTGGCGCGGGCTTGGCGCCTGGCGCCTGTGGGATGTCGTGCAAGCCGACTCTTGTATAAATAGGGAGCTTGTTGGATCATTTCTTGCATCTATCCCTTCCCTGCTATCATTGCATATTTCTTCCTCACGAAAAGGAAAGAGAGTATGGATGTGTCCTTTGAGGGTGCCTTGAACTCGTGGCTTGGTTCGCTAGGCAAATTGGAGAAAAGGGAGCTTGATGGCATGCATCTTGGGGTGCTCGTCTCTTTCCGGTTTGTAAAATTGGATTTGCATTTCATTCTTGCTGCTCTGGAGCCTTGGGACTCGAATCATCATGTCTTCCGTTTTGGAAATAATGAGGTATGTCCCCTCCCTGAGGAATTTAGTGCCATATTGGGGTGGCCCTTGATGCTGGAGCCATGCATGCCTAGTGTTGAAGAACATTTTTTCTCGAATTTTGAAAGGTATTTGGGCTTGAAGCCCCCACTTTTGAGTGTTGTTGTATATGGTAGAGGGGTGGATTTGTCCCTCTTTGTCACCTACTTTGATGGGCTTGATGTTCCCAAAGTATTCCGCCTGAGAGCCTTGAGTTTTTGTATATTCGCTCGCTTCCTCTTTTCGAAGCAGGGGTTTAGCAATGGTGATGCCTCCCTAATAGAGATTGTAGAGCAGTTTGCTAATGGTCGGGACCCAATGCCGCTTGTGATTGGCGAAACATTGATGGGCCTTGATATGCTGAAGTCGGACCCCTCTTCCTTGCCATCAGGAAGTCCGGTGTTACTCCAAGTAAGGATCTGGAGCTCTCTTGTATATTGAATTTTGTACTTGTATTTGAATTTTGAATGTTGAATTTTGAAATGCGCTTCTTGTATACTCCCCGAGGTTTGGCTTATGGAGAGGCTCATGTTGGTGGCACCACCGGAGAACATGGCGAGCTATAATAGAAAGGGATTCAGTGTGCGACCCATGCTATATGGCCGGCTTTCATTGGATGAGTGGCGGTGTACACTCTCTGGGGTTGAATCTTGTATAAGGTGGGTAGTTCCTTGGTGGGGGATTGCTGCTATGAAACATGCCCCTGGTTCTATTGCTTTGAGGGTGTCAAGCCTCACAATGCCGGTCTTCTACTCGCCTGCCCGAGTGATGAGACAGTATGGCTTGAAACAGGAGATCCCGGACTGTACTGAAGAGAACCCGAAACCTGTTGCGCTGAATGCAAATCGACTTGAAGTTTGGAGGCGGTATTGGGTCGCCAAACCATTCTTGAATATCCAGTTCCCACCTGAGCCAGTTACTCTGTCTGCGGGGTATATTGTATGGATGAGAGGCCTAAGCCAGAAGGACATTTCTCTCTCCGGACCAGCTAGAGTCCGAGGTTCTAGAGCTAGACGTCCTGCATCAACTGACTATGAGGAGGGTGACGGGAGCGTGCCCCATCCGGTACTTGACCGTTCGGAATCCAAAGGAGGTTCGTCGTCCTCCCGTCTTGGAAGGCTTGCAAGTTCCTTCTCCCGCCGCTTGGGCAAGGGGAAGATTGATGATTGATTGCGGGAGGAGCCAGGGGATAGTACTCAAGGTGCCAAGACTCGAGAGCATAGTCGCCTGACCCTAGATCTTTGTAGGCTAAATGTGTTTGAATTGTATTGCGACGAATTGTGTTTAGAATGTGTTTGGAAGATGTGTTTAGAAAGATGTGTTTAGGAAGTGAAAAGGCTTTTGAACTTTGCTTCACTTGATCCTGACTTTGTATTTGAATTAGCTTTGAAGGCCTTAGGGCCAAATAAGAGTTGCTGTGTTAAATTCCGCTCGAACATGCTTTGCTTTGAATTGGCACATTTGGAATAACAACAATTGAACTTTGAAATTTGATTTGATTTTTAGGATGCCCTTACTTGAGGAAATTTTGAATTTTTTTTGTATTAAAGTGGCCGGACCTCGTGACGAGGTTGCCTACGTGTCCCGTTAGGGAATCAGGCCGGACGTAGTTCTGACTACCTTACAAGACCTGAATTTGGATTCTTGAACTTGAACATGGAACTTAATTAGACATAGAACTTCTTGAGTTGATCGAGGTTGGTAAGAGATCTGAATTCTGTTCAGTCGATGTCTATTAGTTCGACTGCTCCCCCTGAGAGGATTTTTTGACAATGTATGGGCCTGCCCAGTTGGGTTTGAATTTTCCCCTTGGGTCCATGGTGCTTTTGCGAAGGGCTTTCAGGATAAGCTCGCCTTCTTTGATGTTTCGGGTTTTGACCCTTTTGTTGAAATGTCTGGCCACTCGGCGCTAATAGACTTGTACATGGTGAGCGGCTTGAAGTCGACGCTCATCGAGCATGACTAGCTCGTCATATCTTGCTTGTACCCATGCAGCTTCTGGGATTTTTCTTTCGAGGACTATCCTTAGAGAAGGTATCTCCAGCTCGATAGGTTGTACTGCTTCCATTCCATAGACCAATGAGAACGGAGTTGCACCAGTTGAAGTGCGAATTGAAGTTCGATATCCCCACAATGCGAAATGCAGCTTTTGGGGCCAGTCTTTGTAATTGGTAGTCATTTTCATGATGATGGTCTTGACATTCTTGTTGGCTGCTTCGACTGCCCCTTTGGTTTGTGGGCGATAAGGTGAAGAGCGGTGATGTTGAATTTCCCGGAGCATGGGTCCGTTGGGATTGTTGTATTGAAGATTGTACGGTACCCCCCTTTTGAAGTTTGAACTGTTGAGGCTTGTAGATATTTCTAGAACTTGGACCTTTGGAGTTTGTAACTTGAATTTTGTACTTTTGAATTGTAGATGCATTGCTCGGCATAACCTTGCTCGGTTAGAGATTATAGAACTTGAATTTTGAATCTTGGGATTGTAGATGCGTTGCTTGGCACAACCTTGCTCGGTTAGAGATTATAGAACCTGAATTTTGTACTTTGGAATTGTAGATGCCTTGCTTGGCACAACCTTGCTCGGTTAGAGATTATAGAACT
Organism: Spinacia oleracea; assembly: GCF_020520425.1. Lineage (NCBI taxonomy): Eukaryota > Viridiplantae > Streptophyta > Magnoliopsida > Caryophyllales > Amaranthaceae > Spinacia > Spinacia oleracea. Next base: position 19,285 of record NW_026614439.1, on the reverse strand, counting down.
TGAATTTTGTACTTTGGAATTGTAGATGCCTTGCTTGGCACAACCTTGCTCGGTCAGAGATAATAGAACTTGAATTCTGAATCTTGTACTTGTCGAATAGGTCTTCACATTCTCCTTGGAAATGGGTTCCTTGATCACTGATGGACTTGTGAGGAACCCCATATATGCATATAATGTTTTCTTGAATGAACTGGGACACTTGCTTGGAACCCAATACCTTGAAAGATCTGGAAACTTGGACTCTCGAATAAACCCGGCCTCTAGCTTCTTAGAGACCTCTTCTTGAATTTTGAGGGAAACATCCGGTTTCATGCGACAGAGTTTCTGCATGATGGGTTTTGAACCTGGAATAAGGGGAATTGTATGCTGACCGATGCTTGGATCAACCCCTGGCATATTATGATAGGACCATGCGAAGACATCTACATACTCTGAAAGTAGCTTGATAAGATCGTCCCGCTCTGCTTGAGAAAGAGTTAAACCAATCTGAACTAGTTTTGAGTCACCGTTGTTAGAAATGTTGATTTTTTCTGTTTCCTCAATTATGGGCGTCCTGTTTTCATGATTTTCTTGTAAAGCAAAGTTGTTTGGATTAGGATTGTGTTTTGAATTAGGACTCGAAGAGTAAGTAGAAATTGAAGTGTTATTGAAATCAGCAATCATTACATCGACTGTTTTGACTTGAAGCTCGGCCTTTAGAGGCTCTAGATTGATGCAAGACTCTAGTTCTAGACGCTTAAACTCATTGCTAGACTCAGATCCAGACTCATCCTCCGACTCGGACTCGCTCATCATAGATCCTTCGCCCACAGTAATCTTGAACATTTTTCCATTTGAATTGATTCTTGAAAGGGACTTGAAGCTTGATTTTTAAGAGATGAACTGGCTGCTCGTTCGATGCCGGCTATGAGGGAAGCTAGGGATGATGGATTTCTTTTCAACCTTTCTCCTCTTCGACGAACCCACAAGATCTTCGGACTCCTAGTTAGAACATACCAGACGATTTTAGAACTTGGACTTCCCGACACATGATATGATACGCATGCAATGAATGAGACCTAGACTTTGACTCTAAGTGCCACTCCGAAGATTCAGGATTTTGGATTTTGTACTTGTATTCGGGATTTGCAACCCGTTTGGAAATGTTTGAGAGGAGCGTTCATTCTTTTGTGAAAGTTGGCTCTTGTACTAGAACTTGGGATGTCGAAAAAGAATATTTCGATCTATTGGAAATTGGACTTATTTGAAGGGAATTTCAACCCGCTCAAGAATTTGGAAATTGGACTTGTACTAGGAAATTGAATTTTGTATTATTTCAAGGGAATTTCAACCCGTCAATATTTCAGGGGGATTTCAACCCATTGGACTTTGAATATTTGAAGGGAATTTCAACCCGATTGAAAGGGAATTGATTTTGTATTATTTAAAGGGAATTTCAACCCGTCAATTTTTTAGGGGAGTTTCAACCCATAGGACTTGGAATATTTGAAGGGAATTTCAACTCGCTTGAGAATTGGAATTTGTATTATTTCAGGGGAGTTTCAACCCGTTGGAAGATTGGACTTGTATTATTTTAGGGGAGTTTCAACCCGTTGAATGGAATCTCGAACTTGTATTATTTATGGGGAGTTTCAACCCGTTGGAAATATTTGGAATGGGGTTTGTATTATTTTAAGGGAATTTCAACCCGTCAATATTTTAGGGGAATCTCAACCCATTGGAATTGGAATTGGAATATTTGAAGGGAATTTCAACCCATTGGAATTTGTATTATTACAGGAGATTTTCAACCCGTCAATATTTTAGGGGAATCTCAACCCATTGGAATTGGAATATTTGAAGGGAATTTCAACCCATTGGAATTTGTATTATTTCAGGGGATTTTCAACCCGTCAATATTTTAGGGGAATCTCAACCCATTGGAATTGGAATATTTGAAGGGAATTTCAACCCATTGGAATTTGTATTATTTCAGGGGATTTTCAACCCATTGGAATTTGAATTTGACTCGAAGTTTGAACTTTGAAATGGAAAAGGACTCATTTTGTATGTAGAACATGAAGCTTTGTATTTGGAAAATCCGGCATTATGTCGCCGTGGATTTGAGAAATTGAATTTTGGATATTGAAAGTCCGGCATTATGCCGCCGTGGACTTGGAGTGTAGGATTTGAGATTTGAAGGTTTGGAATTTTTGAACTTCGAGCTTGAGGTTTGAAATATGGAATGGAAAATCGGCATTACGACGGCATGGATTTGGAATTTGAAGTTTTGAGCATAGGACTTGAAATTTGAAAGATTGACATGGAATTTGAGGTTTGAAAGTTGGAGTTGAAAAGTTGGCATTACGCCGGTAATGAACTTTGGCATTTGAACTTTGAGGTTTTGAGACTTGGAATTGGCAACTTGACTTCGATGCTTGAAGACTTTAATTTTTGAAATAGGAAATCCGGTATGACGCCGTTGGATTTATGGTTTTTGACTTTGAAGTTTGAAGCTTGAAATTTGGACTAGAAAATCCGGCATTAAGGCGCTGTTGGATTGAGTCTTGTCTTGAAACTTGAAACTCGGACTTTGGACTAGAAAATCCGGCATTATGGCGCCGTTGGGTTGCATTTGAAAATTGAAGTTTTGGACTAGAAAGTTTGAATTTGAACTTGAAGCTTGAAGACTAGGAAATCCGGCATTATGACGCCGTTGGGTTGAATTTGACTTGAAAATCGAAACTTGAGCTTGCAAAATCCGGCATTATGGCGCCGTTGGATTTGGACTTGAAAATTGAGGTTTTGGATTAGAAAATTTAAATTTGAACTCGAAACTCGAAATTTGGACTGAAAAATCCGGCATTATGACGCCGTTGGGTTCGAACTTTGACTTGGAAGAAGTAGGAAATCCGGCATTATGGCGCTGTTGGATTGCATTTTGAACTTGAAAATTGGAATTGTGGACTCGAAAATCCGGCATTATGACGCCGTTGGATTGAACTTTGAATTTTGGCATTTGGAATTTGGACTCGAAAGTCCGGCATTATGACGCCGTTGGATTGAATTTTGAATTTGGCATTTGTGCGTAAGGCGTGTTTGAGGGTTTTGAATCAAATGGAGTGACACTCCTAAAGACCCTAAAATCGGCGATTTAGATGCATGAGGTTTGAATGATGCTCCTAGGGGTTTGGTTTCCTAGTTGGAGGCTAATTGGTTTTGGCAAGCTAGAACTCGAGGTTAGCCATTCACGCGTGCAAAGACGCCCACACAATGCACAAGTAGCACGTTGTCACACTAATCATGAATATGAATGCGACATTTAAAGTTCTCAACCTAAGGTCGGTCTAAGTTTTGTATGATGCAAATGGTCGGCTTTGGATGTTAAAAGGTACTCGGCTAAGAGACGGATCCGGCGACAAGCTTTCACATCCGCCTAAGGGAAGTGTGTGTCGGCAGACGACCTCCATACTTGACATCGGGAATGTCAAGTAAATTCCAAGTTTCGGTAGGCACGGAAATGGTCACACACTTTGGTCGGGAACCGTATGGAGAGTCACCATTTCGTTGCCCCCGGGGCTAGCCCGAATGTAGAACACATCCGTTTGGGCAAGGGTAGAAATTCATTTTGCACAATATGGTTTTCGAAAAATGCATGAAATGCCTAGAAATTGAAATCGGAATCGTACTTGAATTTGTATTCGTAAAGCTCGTTTTTCGGCACTCGTTCACGAGGCTTGGGAGCGTCCTTCCAGATGCAAAAATAGACTAACTCCCAACACGAAAAGTTGAGCAAAAGTGGGCGACAAGCCACTGTGAGCCACTGTCCTGGATGCAGGCAGTGGCGTTGGGCACAGGGGCTGCGCATGGCGCCAATGCTGGCATCCAGTACTTCGGCAGATCAGTGGCCGGTTGCTCGAAATTTGCTCGCATTTTCGAATTGAAACTAGAAAGATCCCTAGTGGAGTCGCCAGAATTGTAGGGGGGGTTTTTTGTTGTTTTTCCCCGTTTCCTACAAGGGGGTTTAGGAGGCCGGCCGGCTCCTTTAGAGAACCGTTTGAATTTTTGCACCTCGAAGGAGTCGCCACCAAACTTTATTTAAGGTCTTGTTTGGAAAGACCGCAAATGACTCTATTTTTGGATAAGGCCTTGAATCCTTGAAACAGATGGGTGAGATCCGGGCTCGGAACGAAAATGCTTATTCGGCGAGCTTTAGAAATGTTCAAGTACGTTGGCACAACATTAGTTCGAAAATAAACCCTAGATTAGACTATGTGGGTTTGAATTTAGAGCAAAATAGAATTTCTAATTGTACGGTGGTCACTTTGCTTTAAAGATTGATTTAAGGAACCTAAGGCCGGTTTGTCCAAAAATATCTTCGTTAAGCGTGATGTAACCTTTGTATTTGTTGTATTTAGCATGTTGGTGATGAAAGCGATAAAGCAAATAAAGCAACATCACAATACTAAATAAAGTGCGGAATAAGTAAATATAAGACCCCCTAGAAAAGGACTATGGAGTAGGTCCATATTGCCTAGAAATGGACTAGGCAAGTAAAGATGCGGAATTGAAAGTGCGGAATTGAAATTGCAGTATTGAAATTGCGGTATTGAAAGTGCGATATTGAAAGTGCCATATTGAAAGGTGCGATATTGAAATTGCAATATTGAAGGGTGCATAATTGAAAGTTGTACTTGGGCACATGAGATTTGAACACCAAGCGGCTCCCTAAAAATAAGTGCGCCCGACACGAATTCAAAGCCAAAAATCTCAACTTGGGAAAGGTTGCTGAACCCAAATATCCTAGATTTTGCATGTTGAACTTGAAATTGAAAGCTTGAATATTGAAATGTTTGAACTTGAAATGATTGAAATTTGAACTTGAAATGATCCTAGTTTAGGGAAATAACTATGAATAACCCTAAACATGGCAAGATCTTTGAAAATTGAAACTTGAACTTGTATATTGAAAATGGAGTTTTGAATCTCAAAATACTAAACCTTTAAATGTTAAAAGGTGTTTATCTTTTATTACCCCATGTTTGATGGTGATTCTAGCCCAAGAGATGATTGTAAACAACTTGGACATCCTTGAATCTTTGAAAATTGTATTTTGTATTTTGAAAAAGTTTGTATTTTTGGAAAACATGTGTGATTGTTGCAAGTGGTGTTTTTTATTAATTAGAAACACCAACTTGCTAATCATTTAGAAATCAAAGCAACATAGTAGATTAGAATGGGATTCGGATTTACCTAGTTAGATTTAGGCAAGAGCTCCCAATTCCTTTGGAATTTAGGAATTTTGTATGTGTTTTTGAGGAGTTTTGAGTTGTATTTTGAGGCGTAATGTCGAAATTACGACGTTGTATTGTTATGCTCCCCCTTTTTTCGATGAAAATGAGGGGTATTTATAGGAGGGAATGGTGCAAAACGCCAGCACACGCCAGCGGAGTGCGCTACTGACGTGGATTGAATGCCGCCAAAGCAAGGACGGGGAATCGTCCTTGTTTCGTCTTGTAGCGTTGTACCTGTTGTACGAATAGTACTAGGTTTGGCGTTTTGTATTTTCTTGGAGGTTAAGGAATAGTTTAGCATCTAAAAACAAGCCTTTCACGGGTTTTTGAATTTCGATTTTACGGGACGGGGCCCGGCATGCTCGGTTTTGTGGGTCGGCGCCTGAATTTGACTTGCCTTATATGATTTTGAGTGGAAAAGGCCTAGTAAAACCAATGGGATGGTCTACTAGTTGAGTTTGTACTTGGATTTGGAAAGTTGTATTTTGTACCGAGAACCGAAAGGGGAACGGTCTCGGGGTTGGATTTTGGATCTTGAATTTTGGAAGCATTCTTAGCTATTGGGATTTCCGCCTGGAGTTATTCCAATCACCTAACAAGGATAATTGTATCGTTATCATCCCAAAGGGGAGACACAAATTAGGTGTCTACACTTGCTCTTTCTCCCATCTTTGAGAAAGGTCGCTTTGTCATTTTTCCAAGTAAACATGATTCGCATTGATCAATCTTCTCTAAGTTGAATGAATCTAGAATGCCCTTCTTTTGCAGTCTTTCCACACGTTTGTGTTTATATGGCCTAATCGACAATGCCACAGATATGTGAGATCGGAATCACCAGTTTAAGTCTTTTTTTGGTACTTATGTTATAGATTTGTTTTCTTGTATCTCGCACATATAGACCATTTTCTTGTTGTGTTGAACCATAAAACATTCCATTTAAAGAAAAAGAACAACTATTGTCTTTAAATTGAAAACTAAAACCTTTAGAATCCAAACTTGAAATGAAAATGATGTTTTTGGTTATACTAGGAACATAACAGTTTTCTAGTTCCAAAACAAAACCACTAGGAAAAGATATAAAATAAGATCCTACGGCTAATACAACAATCTGTGCTCCATTTCCCACGCGTAGATCCATCTCGCCTTTGTCAAGATTTCTACTTCTCCTTAGTCCTTGTGAATTGGAACATAAGTGTGAGCCGCCACAACCAATATCTAATACCCAAGAAGTAGAATTTGCAAGATTACAATGTATAACATACGTACCTGAAGGAGAAGCGACGTTTTCGTCCTTCACATCTTCCTTTATCTTAGGGCAATTTCTTTGTAATGACCAATTTCATTACAATAAAAGCATTGCGATGTAGAAGGAGAAGTATTCTTCTTCATCTTGCTCTTAGAAGGAGCCTCTTGCCCTCCCGGATTGGATGAAGATGCACCCGTGCTTTTCTTCCCCTTGCTTGTGCACTTCACATTCAAAGGGTCTTGCTTGAACTTTAGGATTTTCTCGAATTTCTCAAGCATTTCCATGAGTTCCCTGAATGTGTTCTCTTTCTTATTAAAGAGATAATGCATCTTAAACCCCTCATAATCCCTATGAAGAGAGTTTAGCACAAGGGCTATAGCTATTGGCTCTTTGAAGGAACCACCAAGTCTCTCAATTGTGAAGAACAATCCAATCATCATATTCACATGAGACCGAATTGGTGTGTTATAGTCCATCTTAGCCTTGTAAATGCACTTTTGTGCCTCTAGAAGCTCAACTTCCAAGCACGGTTCATGTGGAGTAATGAGTTTTATATTTCTCATTGAATTAGCCAATTCATCAACCTCGTTGCCAACAACTTGGCCATTGGGTTGATACCTCACACGACATCTATCACTTAGATGACTTAGGAGTGCATGAGGCTCATAGGTAATGAACCTCCATCTCCAATTTTCAGGGATAGATTTTAGGATAAGTTCCGAGACAAGATACTTGTGAAGTGCCCAATTTCTGTAACTTTTTGGAGTCATACCCCTCGCATAATAGCTAGGGAAAGGTTGCTTGACGACATAGCTCATGTCGTTAGCATTTAAAACTTCGATAAGTTTCCTTTCCAATTCAAGAAAGTTAGTCAAGTTCAACTCGACATCCAGAATTTCTGATGCTTTGATTGTTGTTTTAGACATTCTACAATTGAAAAGAATTTGCAATAAATAACCAATCAGAATCCTTTAATAACTTTGAAATAAAAGCAATCATGCAATCATTAAAGCTATTAAACATTTCATTCATGCAAAATAAACATGTTCCCTAACGAATGAAACGATTCCAAGACCCTAAAAGTCCTAAATCCTTAAGCATGCTTTAGCTTGTCTTAAGTCTTTTAAGATTCTAGGTAAGCAAAACCGATTGCTAGTAATCTCTAAATTACTCTTGGTTATTATTAAATTAATACCATAATTTATCCCGTTGCCACAATATATGCCAATATTGTTTGAGTTAAAACCACAATCAACGTGTTCCTTTAGGATACCTTACCATCTAAGTATACTAAAATAGCACCTCGTTTTAGCGGAAACCTACTATCTTAGGTCATTAAATTTTTGTAAGTGCTTGATTTGGAAGGCAATTATAAACTCAATATTACTTTGGACCTAGTTATTTCTATGTCGGTTTGATTACTTAGTGAACTAAATCTTAATCAAACATACAAACGACATTCATGCATAATATACATTCATTCAATATATAACTTTGGTGAACTAGTATGGCCCAGAAACTTGGTCTTGAAGCATCCAGTCTTCCCTTCACCTTGTTAGCTTGGCATCGTCTTGAACTCCATTCAAAAGCTAACTTAAAATTTTAAATAATCTAGAAGAACTTGAAATAATAATAACCTAATTATTACATCAAAACTTCAATGGTACGCAGACCATATTAAAAACTTTACATTCAAAGATAAAACGTTACGCATACTGTATTTAACTATCCTAGATTGGCTATAATAGTCACCTTCAATACCTGCAATTCATAAATAATATTCTATGCATTCATCCATTCGTGTCCTAAAACGAATGGCCCAAGAATAATATGCAAGTATTTACATGATTTAATAAAAATCATGTTCATACAAAACGCGACGTAAAAGATTAATCCAATTCCAAATTATTAATCCTTAGATTTATTCTAATCAAAAATTAATTTAATTAAAATAATGTGCCCTGCGAAAAATAATTAAAAATAATTATTTTGAATAATTTTATTTAAACGGCTCCCACTTAAACCAATATTTAATTTGGACCTTATAATTTTAAATATTTAAACGTGCGGCCCGGCCAAAGTCAAATAAAATAAAATAATCAAATGTCCAGTTAGCCCCTTCGTGCAAAAATAAGCCCAAAGCCCAAAAAATTGGGCCGAATTGAAATAAAACGAAGCAAAAATCGCACAATCATGTGCATCGTGGGCTACGCGAGTGCCCGCTCATCGACGCGCAGTGCCATCGTAGCATCGCACCCACGCGAGGGTGCAAGGCCCATCACGTAGGCACAAATGCCTTGCAGCAGCACATAGGCTTGCTCACCCATACCCGCTGCCTGCTGCTCTCGTCGCTGCTGCTTACTGCCTCGGCCCAGCGCTGCTGGCCTTGGCGTGTGGCGTGCCGCGAGCTCGTCCGAGGGCTTCGCCCAGCTCAACGCGTAGCCACTGCCTTGTCGCACCAAGCACGCAGCGCACACAAGGCCAGCGCCTATGCTGCCTTCGTGTGCGCGCTTCCCCTTTCGTCTCGTACGGGCAACATCCCTTGCTTCGTGCAAGTGTCTTGCTATCCGATCATTATTAAATAAAAAAAATTCATTTTCTAATATCCGAAACAAAATTGCACGAAAAATTATTTTTCATAATATTAACAAAATTAATCGCTTTAATTACGAAAAATATTGTATTAGGTGATTTCATTAAATTTCAAACAATCCAATTCGTGAAATTTATAAATCTTGGCTAACTTATATTTAAATTTAACGTACGATGAACATCAACAAAATTTGAATGATTTTGATAATTCAATCCAAATCTTTAAATCGTTCTAAACATTTAAAAATTAGATTTTTATCAAATTTGGTTTAGGTGATCGATTAAAATTAACGAATCCAATCAAAATTTTAATCCATGAATTTTTAAATCTTCCATTTAAACAAGAAATCATATTCCCCTTCTCACATAAATAAATTTTCAGATCTAACCAATTAATAGATTTAATTTTCGATCAAAAATTCATTAAATTAGGTAAAAATAAAATTAAGGTTCATAGTTAATATTCATGGACGAAAAATTTACCAAAAGTTTATAATATACCCAAGAACAGTAGGGAAAAATTTCAATTAATTCCGAGTTCATTAGTTTGAGAAATTAATTGAAAATGTTTCCTAATTTGACGATTTAATTCATTAATGAACAAAAACGCCCAAAAACTCGCACTTCGGCAACTGGTTTTGAGATTCTTTTGGCATGACTTGATCATAAAATGCCATTTCCAATCAGATTAGGGTCAGAAAAATTGAAATTTCGACACTTTACGAACACAATAGCTTTTCAACGATTTATCCAATAACCAAGAAAAACATTCGAAAAGTTACGAATTAATTCTAAAAATTTCGACATAATCACAAACATTTTCTCATGATACCACAGTAAGGGTATACAGTTAAATACATAACTTGATAGCGAAATAACCGCAAAGCCAGGAAGCATGTATAAAGTACAGTTTAAGCAATATTTACGTTTGTAGCGTATTTTCCCTAGTTCAACGAATCACGAACACGAACAATAACTCCAGATGTTGTTCCTCTACTTGGTTCACCGACACGTTAAGACCCGTCTTGAGATGATGGCTTAGATGTCACTCAAGATAGTTTACTTTAGGGAAGAACAATTCTAATGGAGGCACAAAGAGAGTTTAGGATTTCTCTTGCCTTAGGTTAGAATCTGATTAGGGTAGTGTCTGGAAAATAACTTGTGTTGGATTAATTTTATAACCCTTAGGTCATAACACTAACCAGCCAAGGCACATGGGCCAAGAGCCGGCAAACAATCCCCGCGCAAGCCCACACACACAGCCACACAGGCGTTGGGCCTTGGGCTGCGCTGTGTGCGCTGCTGCTGCTGCTCCGTGCACGCGGGCGCGCCCAGCCGAAGGCATGGGCATGTGTGCGCTGACTCGATGCTGCGCCTAGTGGGCCTTGGCTCGTTGGGCCGGCAGCGTTGCCTTCTCGTATTTGCGTCCAATGCCTTATTGCGGTTATTTATCGTATAGTACTTGACGATCCAATGTCGAACTATACGATTATTCGTTTCGCCTAGCTTACGAATATACGCAATACGATATACGATTCCGATCCAACGTCATATCGTATATTTATGTTTTCCGAACTATTTTCCCGTAAAGCTATTTAATGAATTTCCGATTCATTTAATCCGGTAATCTGTTACATGTCAATGGTGTGACCTTATAGATTCAATCAAGAGTAAGCTGTGAGCCTAATATAGATTAGAACTCACTGATCGGAAGCACTGCTCCAGCCAGTTGTTCCAATCACTTGATCTCACTGAATTAATTGTTCGTAATTAATCTGAACCTTGGTATTAGACTAATGCACATTGGGTGAAAGACATATTTCCTTCAGTCTCCCACTTGTCATTCATACAAGTGTGCATTCACATTCCTTTGTCGCTTAGTGTTACTTACTGAACATAAGGTAAGATCCAAGCCATCCTTATTAGGTCCAGAAGTTTTTCTTGGATTACTGAGTTCAACTGTTAAACTTTTACAGAAGGTTAAGCCTTAATCATTCTGAGCACGGCCATGCATTTTCACAGTATCTAACTCTCCGAGAGGCCTTGTTACACAACAACACCATATCCTATCAAAGATAGGATGACAATCCAGTCTTGCAATCTATGAATACTCACTTTGATTCATAGTTCGCCCAATAACTGCTGTTATAGCCTCCTTTTACGGTGCTATGTTAGCGAGCATCAAAGCGAACTAATCTTCAAACGAGCAATCATAATTACTCATGTTTTGAGGAATGGTTCTAATTACCATTAATGAGAACTACTTATTGTTAGGTTATGATACATATGACATTACATAGATCATGCGGAAACAACCATTAACCCAGGACAACATATTATTTACACATAATCATATAGCATAATTTAGATGCATACTCTTTGTTGCGTGCCCTCCCTAGCCGCGCCCGAACCGAACAAGAACAAGTCTTTAGGACTCCAAGTGTCGTCCCTCCGTAGATAGTCCACAGCACGTCCGGATCCGCCTTAAGATTGACCAACTAGAATCGCCCTTAAGGTACTAGAAAATTTCGGCACTTTATGAGCAAGATGTGTGTTTTAATTTTCTCTCAAAAAACTCACTTTTGAATACTTTGAAACTTGTGTATAAATTATGACCCCTAGGCCTTTATTTATAGAGTTATGGAAAAGGAATCGTAATCCTAGTAGGATACGAATTAATTGAAATTAGAATCCTACATGAATTCTATTTAATTAATTTATCCAATTAGGAATAGAAATTTAATCATACACTGACTCTTGTAGATTCAGGAATCACGCATGAGCACAAACTCACACACACACGGCAGCCACAAGGGCTGCCCATGCGCGTGCGAGCAGCAGCCCACGCAGCGCGGCCCACGCATCCGTGGCCCTTGGCGCGCGCTGGGCCTGCCTTGCGGTAGGCCTGGGCGCTGCCTTGGCTGGGCTTGTGGCGCGCATGCTTGCTGGGCGATGGCCCCGGCTTCGTGCTGGGCCTTCGTCCGGCAAGCCTCGTCCGATGCTAATTCGTACGATACGCTTCCGATTAAATTTCCGGTTCCGGAATTTATTTCCGATACGAACAATATTTAATATTTCCGATTCCGGAATTAATTTCCGTTTCGAACAAATATTTAATATTTCCGTTTCCGGAATTATTTTCCGATTCCGGTAATATTTCCGATTCTGACAATATTTCCGTTTCCGGCAATATTTCCGATTCTGGTAATATTTCCATTTCCAATAATATTTTCCGATACGTACCATGTTTCCGTTTCCGGCAACATCTACGACTTGGATAATATTCATATTTCCGATACGATCCATATTTCCGTTTCCGGCAATATCATCGTTTCCGGAGTATTCATTTCTTGCCTGTGACGATCTTAGCTCCCACTGAAACCAAGATCCGTCGGTTCCGAATATTCATAGATGGAGTATTTAATGCCATTAAATACTTGATCCGTTTACGTACTATTTGTGTGACCCTACGGGTTCAGTCAAGAGTAAGCTGTGGATTAATATCATTAATTCCACTTGAACTGAAGCGGCCTCTAGCTAGGCATTCAGCTCACTTGATCTCACTGAATTATTAACTTGTTAATTAATACTGAACCGCATTTATTAGACTTAACATAGAATGCATACTTGGACCAAGGGCATTATTTCCTTCAGTCTCCCACTTGTCCTTAGGGACAAGTGTGCATTTCCTAATTCCTTTGTCGCTCGATGCTTGCTCTTGAACATAAGGTAAGAGTTGTCATCCTTATTATGTCCAGAGGTGTTCCTCGGTTTCAGAGTTCAACTGATCAAATAAACAGATAATCATAGCCTATGATTCATCCGAGCACGGCCATGCATTTCACAGTTTCTAGCTCTCCGAGTGGCCTTGTACAACTTTTAAGCATCTCTTCCCGATTTATGGGAGGACAATCCCAATCTTGCGATCTTGAGATTAGACTTCGTTTGATAGGTGATTACCTGAGCGTTGCCTTTATAGCCTCCTTTTACGGTGCGACGGTTGGTCAACGTCAAAGCAACCAGTTCTCAAACAAGTAATCTCAAATCACTCAGGTATTGAGGATTTAGTGTCTAATAATTTAATGAAATTTACTTATGACAGACTTTCATCTCTTACAGTAAAGTTTCATAGGTCTTGTCCGATACTAGTCTTCCCAAAGTAAGTATCTATGCAAATGATTATGACATTGCCATGTCCACATAGTTCAAGAAACAGAACTACTAGTCATCTTGCATTCTAATCGTCTAACGTTTTCTATGCGTCCAATTTTATAGAAAACTCCGATTAGGGACCATTTTCAACCTTTGACATTCAAGTTCACTTGATAGACATTTCTTAGTCACAGGACTGGTCCTGACAGTCTATCTTGAATATATCGTCAAGTTGAAGGGACTCATCATTTAATAAACCACAAATTAAATGGAAAAATGAATTCCTTTCATTTATTGTGAATGATTAACCAATAATGTTTTACAAAGATTTAAACTCTAAAACTTTAAAACATTAAACAGAGACATCAAAGCCATTCTCCAATATGCTTGATTCCCATAGCTGCAGTGTGCGAGTTGTGCTTCGCTTGCGGCAGAGGTTTAGTTAATGGATCTGATATGTTGTCATCAGTTCCAATTTTGCTTATCTCGACTTCTTTTCTTTCAACGAACTCTCGTAGAAGGTGAAATCTACGAAGTACATGCTTGACTCTCTGGTGGTGTCTAGGCTCTTTTGCCTGTGCAATAGCTCCGTTATTATCACAATACAGGGCTATTGGTCCTTTAATGGAGGGGACTACACCAAGTTCTCATATGAACTTCCTTAGCCATATAGCTTCCTTTGCTGCTTCATGTGCAGCAATGTACTCCGCTTCAGTTGTAGAATCCGCAATGGTGCTTTGCTTAGCACTTTTCCAGCTTACTGCTCCTCCGTTGAGGCAGAAGACAAACCCAGACTGTGATCTGAAATCATCTTTGTCGGTTTGGAAACTTGCGTCCGTATAGCCTTTAACAATTAATTCATCATCTCCACCATAGACCAGGAAGTCATCTTTGTGCCTTTTCAGGTACTTCAGAATGTTCTTGGCAGCAGTCCAATGCGCCTCTCCTGGGTCTGACTGGTATCTGCTCGTAGCACTGAGTGCGTACGCAACATCCGGGCGTGTACATATCATAGCATACATTATTGAACCAATCAATGATGCATATGGAATCCCATTCATTCGTCTACGCTCATCAAGTGTTTTTGGGCACTGAGTCTTGCTTAGAGTCATTCCATGAGACATGGGTAGGTAGCCTCGCTTGGAGTCCGCCATCTTGAACCTATCAAGCACCTTATTGATATAAGTGCTTTGACTAAGTCCAATCATCTTTTTAGATCTATCTCTGTAAATCTTGATGCCCAATATGTACTGTGCTTCTCCTAGATCCTTCATCGAAAAACATTTCCCAAGCCAAATCTTGACAGAGTTCAACATAGGAATGTCATTTCCGATAAGCAATATGTCGTCGACATATAATACTAGGAAAGCAATTTTGCTCCCACTGACCTTCTTGTATACACAAGATTCGTCCGCGTTCTTGATGAAACCAAAGTCACTGACTGCTTCATCAAAACGTATATTCCAGCTCCTGGATGCCTGCTTCAATCCGTAGATTGACTTCTTTAGCTTGCATACCTTTTTAGCATTCTTTGGATCCTCAAAACCTTCAGGCTGTGTCATAAACACAGTTTCTGTTAAAACGCCGTTTAAGAAAGCAGTTTTGGACATCCATCTGCCATATTTCGTAATCGTAATATGCAGCGATTGCTAACATTATTCGAATAGACTTTAGCATTGCAACTGGTGAAAAGGTTTCATCGTAATCCACACCGTGGACTTGCCTGTAACCTTTTGCAACCAATCTAGCTTTGAAAACTTCAAGTTTCCCATCCTTGTCCTTTTTCAGTTGAAAACCCATTTGCTTCCAATGGCTTGGTAGCCATCTGGCAAATCGACCAAATCCCATACTTGGTTTTCAGACATGGAGTCTAATTCAGATTGCATGGCTTCTTGCCACTGCTTGGATCTAGGGCTCGTCATAGCTTGCTTGTAAGTCGCAGGTTCATCACTTTCAAGTAATAGAACGTCATAGCTCTCGTTCGTCAAAATACCTAAGTACCTTTCCGGTTGAGATCTATATCTTTGCGATCTACGCGGGGTAACATTTCTAGATTGACCATGATTCTCACCAGATTCTTCTAAAGATCTCTGAGTTTCATCCTGAATGTCATCTTGAGCATTCTCTAGAGTTGTTGTTCGACTCGAATTTCTTCGAGGTTCTACTTTTCTCCCACTTGTCATTTTGGAAATGTGATCCTTCTCCAAAAGACACCATCTCGAGCAACAAACACTTTGTTCTCAGATGTATTGTAGAAGTAATACCCCTTTGTTTCCTTTGGATAGCCACAAGGATACATTTGTCAGATTTTGGATGAAGTTTGTCTGAAATTAATCGTTTGACGTAAACTTCACATCCCCAAATCTTAAGAAAAGACACATTTGGAGGCTTTCCAAACCATAATTCGTATGGAGTCTTTTCGACAGCTTTAGACGGAGCTCTATTTATAGTGAGTGCAGCTGTATTAGTGCATGTCCCCAAATTCTAATGGAAGTTCGGCCATGAACCCATCATTGACCTGACCATGTCTAGCAAGGTTCTGTTCCTCCGTTCTGACACACCGTTCCATTGTGGTGTTCCAGGAGGAGTCAATTCTGATAGAATTCCACATTCTTTCAGATGGTCATCAAATTCATAGCTCAGATATTCACCGCCTCTATCAGACCGCAGTGCCTTAATCTTCTTGCCTAATTGATTCTCTACTTCACTCTGAAATTCCTTGAATTTGTCAAAGGATTCAGACTTATGCTTCATTAGGTAGACATAACCATACCTACTGAAGTCATCAGTGAAAGTGATAAAGTAGCTGAAACCACCTCTAGCATTTGTACTCATTGGTCCACATACATCTGTATGGATTAAACCCAATAGTTCATTTGCTCTTTCTCCAACTTTGGAGAAAGGTTGCTTTGTCATTTTGCCAAGTAAACATGATCGCATTTACCATAACCTCTAAGTCAAATGGTTCTAGAATTCCTTCCCTTTGAAGTCTTTCTAAGCGTTTCAAGTTTATATGGCCTAATCGACAATGCCACAGATAGGTGAGATCTGAATCATCCTTTTTGGCCTTTTTGGTATTTATGTTATATACTTGTTTGTCGTGATCTAATAAATAAAGTCCATTGACTAATCTAGCAGATCCATAAAACATCTCTTTAAAATAAAACGAACAACTATTGTCTTTTATTATAAAGGAAAATCCCTTAGCATCTAAGCAAGAAACTGAAATGATGTTTTTAGTAAGACTTGGAACATGGAAACATTCTTCCAGTTCCAAAACTAGCCCGGAGGGCAACGACAAATAGTAAGTTCCTACGGCTAATGCAGCAATCCGTGCTCCATTTCCCACTCGTAGGTCGACTTCACCCTTGCTTAACTTTCTACTTCTTCTTAGTCCCTGTGGATTGGAACATAAGTGTGAGCCACAACCTGTATCTAATACCCAAGAAGTTGAATTAGCAAGTATACAGTCTATAACGAAAATACCTGAAGATGGAACGACTGTTCCGTTCTTCTGATCTTCCTTTAGCTTCAAGCAATCTCTCTTCCAATGCCCCTTCTTCTTGCAGTAGAAGCATTCGGATTCAGAAGTGGGTTGACTGACCTTCCTCTTTGCAGATTTGGCGCCAGTTTGCTTAGTTGGGCTGGCCTTGTTGCCACCTTTCTTAGCATTCCTCTTCTTTCCAGATTTCTTGAACTTGCCCCCACGCACCATAAGCACATCCTGCTTATCACTTTTGAGCGTCTTTTCAGCGGTCTTCAGCATACCGTGAAGCTCAGTGAGCGTTTGTCCAGACTATTCATACTGTAGTTCAGTTTGAACTGATCATACCCGCTATGAAGAGAATGGAGGATGGTGTCTATAGCCATTTCCTGAGAAAATTGCTGATCCAGCCGACTCATATTCTCTCAATCATTTTGAGAACATGTGGACTTACGGGCTCGCCTTTCTTAAGCTTGGTCTCAAGAATTTGCCTATGAGTCTCGAATCTTTCGACTCGAGCCAGATCTTGGAACATGTTCTTCAACTCACTGATGATTGTGAAAGCATCTGAGTTGATGAACGTTTTCTGCAGATCCGCACTCATGGTGGCGAGCTTTAGACATTTCACATCCTTGTTGGCATCAATCCAACGATTGAGGGCAGCCTGAGTGACCCCGTCGCCAGGAGCTTCGGGCATCGCCTCATCTAGGACATACTCCTTTCTTCCTGCATAAGAACTATTGCAAGTTCCTTTGCCAGTCAAGGAAGTTTTTCCCGTTCAACTTCTCCTTTTCGAGAATTGATCGAATGTTGAATGAATTGTTGTTTGCCATATTAAAAACTACAATTGAAAAGAATAAACAAATAAATAACCATTCACAGTTTCTCTTAATAAACTTAAATTCTAGCATACATGCATAATTCAATGTTTATTAAGCATTTTATTCAAGTTATGTGTTCCGGCAGGTGTGAATAAAATGATTCCAAGATCCTAAAATCATTGAAGAACTAAGCACAGTTTGTCGACTTAATCCTAGAACATCTTAGGTAAGCAAAAGCCTTTTGCTAATAGTCTAGAAACTATTCTTGGTTGATAGGTACGTCTAAGAACTTATTAGGTAAACCTATCGATTTTGCCACGACATAAAAGGACTCCTTACTTATATCATTGAGTTTCACCAAAACTAACATGTACTCACAATTATTTGTGTACCTTGCCCCTTTAGGACCAATAAGTAACACCTCGCTGAGCGAAAACTATTACTAGATTGATGTAAAGGATATCCAAGCAAGTGTATATTTTGGCATGGCACCTTTTAACTCATTTTTAAGTTTGGAACTTAAGGCTCTTACTATGTTGGTTAGATTTTAAGTGAACTAAAATCCTTAATCATGCAACATAATCAAGCTTTTGATCTCATGCATTTTAAGACATATTTAAAGCAATAAATAACTTAAAACATGCATAAGATATTTGTGATCTAGTATGGCCCGACTTCATCTTGAAGCTTTGACTTCAAAGTCCGTCTTGAAAATCTCCGTGGGAGGCACCATTTTCTTCAAATAGGATAAGCTATAACTAATTACAACTATTTGATGGTTCGCAGACCATTTGAATTGAAAAAAACTTTGGTACTTTAGACCAATTACATTCAAATTAATGGTACGCAGACCATATTCTATCCTATTTGGGCCATACTAGTCACTTCATAACCTGCAAAACAGTACATATACAATATATACCATTCACCCATTCATTATCATGAATGCCCACATAGCTGGTTAGTAAAACACATTATGCATCACGTAAACATTTGCAGCAATTAATCAAGGGCACCAATAATCTACCAATTATTCAGTCCTTATTAATTCTAATCAAGTTGTTTTAACCTTAAGGATTTGTAGACCTAATCAGAGTTTATGACTAAAAAGCGGCCCACTTAAACCAATAAATTCATATGCTTTACCAATTTTAAACATAAAAATGTATTTCTAGTCTAACCGGAAACATACAAATTTAATTAAAATTTAAAGCTCATATCAATTTATAATTGAATCCAAAAATTTAATTTAATTTCAGTCGTATTTAAATTAATTCATGATTTTAATTTTAGTAAAATAATTAGAATAAATAAATTTATTATAATTATAATATTCAAAATTAAAATCCAAGAAAATAATTCAAATTATTAATTTAAAATTAATTAAAATTACGTGAACTGAAATTTTCAAATTAACATTCAAAACGATCTAATCGTAACGCACAACCTACGCGTTGCACGCCCATGGAACGTACGCACACAGCCATGCTGGCCATGTGCGCGCAGCCCATGCGCTCGTCGCATAGCTGCTGCTTCCTATCGCAAGCCTCCGACAATCGTGCTCGCTGGCGCGCCAGGCTCATCGCACGCGAGCTATCGCTCGCAGTGCGCGAGCGAGCAGCGCTCGTGGGCGCGCGCATCGCTCGCTGGGCGCGCGACATCGCTCGCTGGGGCGCGCGACATCGCTCGCTGGGCTGCGCGAGCATCGCTCGCTGGG
>NW_026614438.1:0-46402 GCF_020520425.1 Spinacia oleracea | reverse complement strand
AAGCAAGGGCACGACATGGCCCAAGCAAGGCAAGGCATGACCCAAGAAAGGTAAGCAAGGGCACGACATGGCCCAAGCAAGGCAAGGCATGACCCAAGAAAGGTAAGCAAGGGCACGACATGGCCCAAGCAAGGCAAGCATGACCCAAGAAAGGTAAGCAAGGGCACGACATGGCCCAAGCAAGGCAAGGCATGACCCAAGAAAGGTAAGCAAGGGCACGACATGGCCCAAGCAAGGCACGACATGGCCAAGCAAGGCAAGGCATGACCAAGAAAGGTAAGCAAGGGCACGACATGGCCCAAGCAAGGCAGGCATGACCCAAGAAAGGTAAGCAAGGGCACGACATGGCCCAAGCAAGGCAAGGCATGACCCAAGAAAGGTAAGCAAGGGCACGACATGGCCCAAGCAAGGCAAGGCATGACCCAAGAAGGCAAGCAAGGGCACGACATGGCCCAAGCAAGGCAAGGCATGACCCAAGAAAGGTAAGCAAGGGCACGACATGGCCCAAGCAAGTAAGCATGACCCAAGAAAGGTAAGCAAGGGCACGACATGGCCCAAGCAAGGCAAGGCATGACCCAAGAAAGGTAAGCAAGGCACGACATGGCCCAAGCAAGCAAGGCATGACCCAAGAAAGGTAAGCAAGGGCACGACATGGCCCAAGCAAGGCAAGGCATGACCCAAGAAAGTAAGCAAGGGCACGACATGGCCCAAGCAAGGCAGGCATGACCCAAGAAAGGTAAGCAAGGCACGACATGGCCCAAGCAAGGCAAGCATGACCCAAGAAAGGTAAGCAAGGGCACGACATGGCCCAAGCAAGGCAGCATGACCCAAGAAATAAGCAAGGGCACGACATGGCCCAAGCAAGGCAAGGCATGACCCAAGAAAGGTAAGCAAGGGCACGACATGGCCCAAGCAAGGCAAGGCATGACCCAAGAAGGTAAGCAAGGGCACGACATGGCCCAAGCAAGGTAAGCATGACCCAAGAAAGGTAGCAAGGGCACGACATGGCCCAAGCAAGGCAAGCATGACCCAAGAAAGGTAAGCAAGGGCACGACATGGCCCAAGCAAGGCAAGGCATGACCCAAGAAAGGTAAGCAAGGGCACGACATGGCCCAAGCAAGGGAAGCATGACCCAAGAAAGGTAAGCAAGGGCACGACATGGCCCACAGGCAAGGCATGACCCAAGAAAGGTAAGCAAGGGCACGACATGGCCCAAGCAAGGTAAGCATGACCCAAGAAAGGTAAGCAGGGCACGACATGGCCCAAGCAAGGCAAGGCATGACCCAAGAAAGAAGCAAGGGCACGACATGGCCCAAGCAAGGCAAGGCATGACCCAAGAAAGGTAAGCAAGGGCACGACATGGCCCAAGCAAGGTAAGCATGACCCAAGAAAGGTAAGCAAGGGCACGACATGGCCCAAGCAAGGCAAGGCATGACCCAAGAAAGGTAAGCAAGGGCACGACATGGCCCAAGCAAGGCAAGGCATGACCCAAGAAAGGTAAGCAAGGGCACGACATGGCCCAAGCAAGGAAGCATGACCCAAGAAAGGTAAGCAAGGGCACGACATGGCCCAAGCAAGGCAAGCATGACCCAAGAAAGGTAAGCAAGGCACGACATGGCCCAAGCAAGGCAAGGCATGACCCAAGAAAGGTAAGCAAGGGCACGACATGGCCCCAAGAAAGGCAAGCAAGGGCACGACATGGCCCAAGCAAGGCAAGGCATGACCCAAGAAAGGTAAGCAAGGGCACGACATGGCCCAAGCAAGGCAAGGCATGACCCAAGAAAGGTAAGCAAGGGCACGACATGGCCCAAGCAAGCAAGCATGACCCAAGAAACAAGCAAGGGCACGACATGGCCCAAGCAAGGCAAGGCATGACCCAAGAAAGGCAAGCAAGGGCACGACATGGCCCAAGCAAGGCAAGGCATGACCCAAGAAAGGTAAGCAAGGGCACGACATGGCCCAAGCAAGGTAAGCATGACCCAAGAAAGGCAAGCAAGGGCACGACTTGGCCCAAGCAAGGCAAGGCATGACCCAAGAAAGGTAAGCAAGGGCCCGACATGGCCTAAGCAAGGCAAGGCATGACCAAGAAACGCAAGCAAGGGCACGACATGACCCAAGCAAGGCAAGGCATGACCCAAGAAAGCCAAGCAAGGGCACGACATGGCCACGCAAGGCAAGGCATGACCCAAGAAAGGTAAGCAAGGGCACGACATGGCCCAAGCAAAGCAAGGCATGACCCAAGACAGGTAAGCAAGGGCACGACATGGCCCAAGCAAGGTAGCATGACCCAAGAAGGAAAGCAAGGGCACGACTTGGCCCAAGCAAGGCAAGGCATGACCCAAGAAGGCAAGCAAGGGCACGACATGGCCCAAGCAAGGCAAGGCATGACCCAAGAAAGGTAAGCAAGGGCACGACATGGCCCAAGCAAGGTAAGCATGACCCAAGAAAGGTAAGCAAGGGCACGACTTGGCCCAAGCAAGGCAAGGCATGACCCAAGAAAGGCAAGCAAGGGCACGACATGGCCCAAGCAAGGCAAGGCATGACCCAAGAAAGGTAAGCAAGGGCCCGACATGGCCCAAGCAAGGGAAGCATGACCCAAGAAAGGTAAGCAAGGGCACGACATGGCCCAAGCAAGGCAAGGCATGACCCAAGAAAGGTAAGCAAGGGCATGACATGGCCCAAGCAAGGTAAGCATGACCCAAGAAAGGCAAGCAAGGGCACGACTTGGCCCAAGCAAGGCAAGGCATGACCCAAGAAAGGTAAGCAAGGGCACGACATGTCCCAAGCAAGGCAAGGCATGACCCAAGAAAGGTAAGCAAGGGCACGACATGGCCCAAGCAAGGTAAGCATGACCCAAGAAAGGCAAGCAAGGGCACGACATGGCCCAAGCAAGGCAAGGCATGACCCAAGAAAGGTAAGCAAGGGCACGACATGGCCCAAGCAACGCAAGGCATGACCCAAGAAAGGTAAGCAAGGGCACGACATGGCCCAAGCAAGGGAAGCATGACCCAAGAAAGGTAAGCAAGGGCACGACATGGCCCAAGCAAGGGAAGCATGACCCAAGAAAGGTAAGCAAGGGCACGACATGGCCCAAGCAAGGCAAGGCATGACCCAAGAAAGGTAAGCAAGGGCACGACATGGCCCAAGCAAGGCAAGGCATGACCCAAGAAAGGTAAGCAAGGGCACGACATGGCCCAAGCAAGGGAAGGCATGCCCCAAGAAAGGTAAGCAAGGGCACGACATGGCCCAAGCAAGGTAAGCATGACCCAAGAAAGATAAGCAAGGGCACGACATGGCCCAAGCAAGGCAAGGCATGACCCAAGAAAGGTAAGAAAGGGCACGACATGGCCCAAGCAAGGTAAGCATGACCCAAGAAAGGCAAGCAAGGGCACGACTTGGCCCAAGCAAGGGAAGGCATGACCCAAGAAAGGTAAGCAAGGGCACGACATGTCCCAAGCAAGGCAAGGCATGACCCAAGAAAGGTAAGCAAGGGCACGACATGGCCCAAGCAAGGTAAGCATGACCCAAGAAAGGCAAGCAAGGGCACGACATGGCCCAAGCAAGGCAAGGCATGACCCAAGAAAGGTAAGCAAGGGCACGACATGGCCCAAGCAACGCAAGGCATGACCCAAGAAAGGTAAGCAAGGGCACGACATGGCCCAAGCAAGGTAAGCATGACCCAAGAAAGGTAAGCAAGGGCACGACATGGCCCAAGCAAGGCAAGGCATGACCCAAGAAAGGTAAGAAAGGGCACGGACATGGCCCAAGCAAGGTAAGCATGACCCAAGAAAGGCAAGCAAGGGCACGACTTGGCCCAAGCAATGGAAGGCATGACCCAAGAAAGGTAAGCAAGGGCACGACATGTCCCAAGCAAGGCAAGGCATGACCCAAGAAAGGTAAGCAAGGGCACGACATGGCCCAAGCAAGGTAAGCATGACCCAAGAAAGGTAAGCAAGGGCACGACATGGCCCAAGCAAGGCAAGGCATGACCCAAGAAAGGTAAGCAAGGGCACGACATGGCCCAAGCAAGGGAAGGCATGACCCAAGAAAGGTAAGCAAGGGCACGACATGGCCCAAGCAAGGTAAGCATGACCCAAGAAAGGTAAGCAAGGGCACGACATGGCCCAAGCAAGGCAAGGCATGACCCAAGAAAGGTAAGAAAGGGCACGACATGGCCCAAGCAAGGTAAGCATGACCCAAGAAAGGCAAGCAAGGGCACGACTTGGCCCAAGCAAGGGAAGGCATGACCCAAGAAAGGTAAGCAAGGGCACGACATGTCCCAAGCAAGGCAAGGCATGACCCAAGAAAGGTAAGCAAGGGCACGACATGGCCCAAGCAAGGCAAGGCATGACCCAAGAAAGGTAAGCAAGGGCACGACATGGCCCAAGCAAGGTAAGCATGACCCAAGAAAGGTAAGCAAGGGCACGACATGACCCAAGCAAGGCAAGGCATGACCCAAGAAAGGTAAGCAAGGGCACGACATGGCCCAAGCAAGGGAAGGCATGACCCAAGAAAGGTAAGCAAGGGCACGACATGGCCCAAGCAAGGTAAGCATGACCCAAGAAAGGTAAGCAAGGGCACGACATGGCCCAAGCAAGGCAAGGCATGACCCAAGAAAGGTAAGAAAGGGCACGACATGGCCCAAGCAAGGTAAGCATGACCCAAGAAAGGCAAGCAAGGGCACGACTTGGCCCAAGCAAGGGAAGGCATGACCCAAGAAAGGTAAGCAAGGGCACGACATGTCCCAAGCAAGGCAAGGCATGACCCAAGAAAGGTAAGCAAGGGCACGACATGGCCCAAGCAAGGCAAGGCATGACCCAAGAAAGGCAAGCAAGGGCACGACATGGCCCAAGCAAGGCAAGGCATGACCCAAGAAAGGTAAGCAAGGGCACGACATGGCCCAAGCAAGGGAAGCATGACCCAAGAAAGGTAAGCAAGGGCACGACATGGCCCAAGCAAGGCAAGGCATGACCCAGGAAAGGTAAGCAAGGGCACGACATGGCCCAAGCAAGGTAAGCATGACCCAAGAAAGTCAAGCAAGGGCACGACTTGGCCCAAGCAAGGCAAGGCATGACCCAAGAAAGGTAAGCAAGGGCACGACATGGCCCAAGCAAGGCAAGGCATGACCCAAGAAAGGTAAGCAAGGGCACGACATGGCCCAAGCAAGGTAAGCATGACCCAAGAAAGGCAAGCAAGGGCACGACATGGTCCAAGCAAGGCAAGGCATGACCCAAGAAAGGTAAGCAAGGGCACGACATGGCCCAACCAAGGCAAGGCATGACCCAAGAAAGGTAAGCAAGGGCATGACATGGCCCAAGCAAGGTAAGCATGACCCAAGAAAGGCAAGCAAGGGCACGACATGGCCCAAGCAAGGCAAGGCATGACCCAAGAAAGGTAAGCAAGGGCACGACATGGCCCAAGCAAGGCAAGGCATGACCCAAGAAAGGTAAGCAAGGGCACGACATGGCCCAAGCAAGGCAAGGCATGACCCAAGAAAGGTAAGCAAGGGCACGACACGGCCCAAGCAAGGGAAGGCATGACCCAAGAAAGGTAAGCAAGGGCACGACATGGCCCAAGCAAGGTAAGCATGACCCAAGAAAGGTAAGCAAGGGCACGACATGGCCCAAGCAAGGCAAGGCATGACCCAAGAAAGGTAAGAAAGGGCACGACATGGCCAAGCAAGGTAAGCATGACCCAAGAAAGGCAAGCAAGGGCACGACTTGGCCCAAGCAAGGGAAGGCATGACCCAAGAAAGGTAAGCAAGGGCACGACATGTCCCAAGCAAGGCAAGGCATGACCCAAGAAAGGTAAGCAAGGGCACGACATGGCCCAAGCAAGGTAAGCATGACCCAAGAAAGGCAAGCAAGGGCACGACATGGCCCAAGCAAGGCAAGGCATGACCCAAGAAAGGTAAGCAAGGGCACGACATGGCCCAAGCAACGCAAGGCATGACCCAAGAAAGGTAAGCAAGGGCACGACATGGCCCAAGCAAGGGAAGCATGACCCAAGAAAGGTAAGCAAGGGCACGACATGGCCCAAGCAAGGCAAGGCATGACCCAAGAAAGGTAAGCAAGGGCACGACATGGCCCAAGCAAGGTAAGCATTGTTAGGTTATGATACATATGATATTACATAAATCATGCGGAAACAACCATTAACCCAGGATTACATATTATTTACACATAATCATATAGCATAATTTAGATGCATACTCTTTGTTGCGTGCCCTCCCTAGCTGCGCCCGAACCGAACCAGAACAAGTCTTTAGGACTCCAAGTGTCGTCCCTCCGTAGATAGTCCACAGCACGTCCGGATCCGCCTTAAGATTGACCAACTAGAATCGCCCTTAAGGTACTAGAATTTTCGGCACTTTTGAGCAAGATGTGTGGCTGAATTTTTCTCTCAAAAACTCACTTTGAATACTTTTAAACTCGTTATAAATTGTGAACCCAGGCCACATATTTATAGGGGTATGGAAAGGGAATTGGAATCCTATTCAGATACAAATTGATTAAACCTAGAATCCTACAAGAACTCTAATTTAATTAATTTATCAAATAGAATTAGGAATTTAATCATTAACCGAACTCTGCACGTTTTAGGAAACGTGCACGAACACAAACACTTACACACGCACACACGGCAGCCACGATGGGCCGCCCATGCGTGCGCACGAGCAGCAGCCCACGCAGCGAGGCCTGCGCGAGCTGCAAGCCCACGCAGCTCCCGCGCGTGCTGCGCGCGCTGTGCACGCTGCCACGGCCTGCTGGGCCTGGCCTTGCGCTGGGCCTGGCGTGGCTGTTTGTGCGGCGCGCTTGGCTTGCTGGGCGATGGCCTGGCTTCGTGCTGGGCCCTCGTCCGGCAGGCCTCGTCCGATGCTTATTCGTACGATACGCTTCCGATTAAATTTCCGATTCCGGAATTCATTTCCGATACGAACAATATTTAACATTTCCGATTCCGGAATTAATTTCCGTTTCGAACAAATATTTAATATTTCCGTTTCCGGAATTATTTTCCGATTCCGGTAATATTTCCGATTCTGACAATATTTCCGTTTCCGGCAATATTTCCGATTCTGGTAATATTTCCATTTCCGATAATATTTTCCGATACGTACCATGTTTCCGTTTCCGGCAACATCTACGACTTGGATAATATTTATATTTCCGATACGATCCATATTTCCGTTTCCGGTAATATCATCGTTTCCGGAGTATTCATTTCTTGCCTGTGACGATCTCAGCTCCCACTGAAACCAAGATCCGTCGATTCCGAATATCCATAGATAGAGTATTTAATGCCATTAAATACTTGATCCGTTTACGTACTATTTGTGTGACCCTACGGGTTCAGTCAAGAGTAAGATGTGGATTAATATCATTAATTCCACTTGAACTGAAGCGGCCTCTAGCTAGGCATTCAGCTCACTTGATCTCACTGAATTATTAACTTGTTAATTAATACTGAACCGCATTTATTAGAATTAACATAGAATGCAACTGATCAAATAAACAGATAATCAGAGTTCAACTGATCAAATAAACAGATAATCATAGCCTATGATTCATCCGAGCACGGCCATGCATTTCACAGTTTCTAGCTCTCCGAGTGGCCTTGTACAACTTTTAAGCATCTCATCCCGATTTATGGGAGGACAATCCCAATCTTGCGATCTTGAGATTAGACTTCGTTTGATAGGTGATTACCTGAGCGTTGCCTTTATAGCCTCCTTTTACGGTGCGACGGTTGGTCAACGTCAAAGCAACCAGTTCTCAAACAAGTAATCTCAAATCTCTCAGGTATTGAGGATTTAGTGTCTAATAATTTAATGAAATTTACTTATGACAGACTTTCATCTCTTACAGTAAAGTTTCATAGGTCTTGTCCGATACTAGTCTTCCCAAAGTAAGTATCTATGCAAATGATTATGACATTGCCATGTCCACATAGTGGTGTCTTCCCAAAGTAAGTATCTACGAAGTACATGCTTGACTCTCTGGTGGTGTCTAGGCTCTTTTGCCTGTGCAATAGCTCCGTTATTATCACAATACAGGGCTATTGGTCCTTTAATGGAGGGGACTACACCAAGTTCACCTATGAACTTCCTTAGCCATATAGCTTCCTTTGCTGCTTCATGTGCAGCAATGTACTCCGCTTCAGTTGTAGAATCCGCAATGGTGCTTTGCTTAGCACTTTTCCAGCTTACTGCTCCTCCGTTGAGGCAGAAGACAAACCCAGACTGTGATCTAAAATCATCTTTGTCGGTTTGGAAACTTGCGTTCGTATAGCCTTTAACAATTAATTTATCATCTCCACCATAGACCAGGAAGTCATCTTTGTGCCTTTTCAGGTACTTCAGAATGTTCTTGGCAACAGTCCAATGCGCCTCTCCTGGGTCTGACTGGTATCTGCTCGTAGCACTGAGTGCGTACGCAACATCCGGGCGTGTACATATCATAGCATACATTATTGAACCAATCAATGATGCATATGGAATCCCATTCATTCGTCTACGCTCATCAAGTGTTTTTGGGCACTGAGTCTTGCTTAGAGTCATTCCATGAGACATGGGTAGGTAGCCTCGCTTGGAGTCCGCCATCTTGAACCTATCAAGCACCTTATTGATATAAGTGCTTTGACTAAGTCTAATCATCTTTTTAGATCTATCTCTGTAAATCTTGATGCCCAATATGTACTGTACTTCTCCTAGATCCTTCATCGAAAAACATTTCCCAAGCCAAATCTTGACAGAGTTCAACATAGGAATGTCATTTCCGATAAGCAATATGTCGTCGACATATAATACTAGGAAAGCAATTTTGCTCCCACTGACCTTCTTGTATACACAAGATTCGTCTGCGTTCTTGATGAAACCAAAGTCACTGACTGCTTCATCAAAACGTATATTCCAGCTCCTGGATGCCTGCTTCAATCCGTAGATTGACTTCTTTAGCTTGCATACCTTTTTAGCATTCTTTGGATCCTCAAAACCTTCAGGCTGTGTCATAAACACAGTTTCTGTTAAAACGCCGTTTAAGAAAGCAGTTTTGACATCCATCTGCCATATTTCGTAATCGTAATATGCAGCGATTGCTAACATTATCCGAATAGACTTTAGCATTGCAACTGGCGAAAAGGTTTCATCGTAATCCACACCGTGGACTTGCCTGTAACCTTTTGCAACCAATCTAGCTTTGAAAACTTCAAGTTTCCCATCCTTGTCCTTTTTCAGTTTGAAAACCCATTTGCTTCCAATGGCTTGGTAGCCATCTGGCAAATCGACCAAATCCCATACTTGGTTTTCAGACATGGAGTCTAATTCAGATTGCATGGCTTCATGCCACTGCTTGGAGCTAGGGCTCGTCATAGCTTGTTTGTAAGTCGCAGGTTCATCACTTTCAAGTAATAGAACGTCATAGCTCTCGTTCGTCAAAATACCTAAGTACCTTTCCGGTTGAGATCTATATCTTTGCGATCTACGCGGGGTAACATTTCTAGATTGACCATGATTCTCACCAGATTCTTCTAAAGATCTCTGAGTTTCATCCTGAATGTCATCTTGAGCATTCTCTAGAGTTTGTTGTTCGACTCGAATTTCTTCGAGGTCTACTTTTCTCCCACTTGTCATTTTGGAAATGTGATCCTTCTCCAAAAAGACACCATCTCGAGCAACAAACACTTTGTTCTCAGATGTATTGTAGAAGTAATACCCCTTTGTTTCCTTTGGATAGCCCACAAGGATACATTTGTCAGATTTTGGATGAAGTTTGTCTGAAATTAATCGTTTGACGTATACTTCACATCCCCAAATCTTAAGAAAAGACACATTTGGAGGCTTTCCAAACCATAATTCGTATGGAGTCTTTTCGACAGCTTTAGACGGAGCTCTATTTATAGTGAGTGCAGCTGTATTTAGTGCATGTCCCCAAAATTCTAATGGAAGTTCGGCCTGACCCATCATTGACCTGACCATGTCTAGCAAGGTTCTGTTCCTCCGTTCCGACACACCGTTCCATTGTGGTGTTCCAGGAGGAGTCAATTCTGATAGAATTCCACATTCTTTCAGATGGTCATCAAATTCATAGCTCAGATATTCACCGCCTCTATCAGACCGCAGTGCTTTAATCTTCTTGCCTAATTGATTCTCTACTTCACTCTGAAATTCCTTGAATTTGTCAAAGGATTCAGACTTATGCTTCATTAGGTAGACATAACCATACCTACTGAAGTCATCAGTGAAAGTGATAAAGTAGCTGAAACCACCTCTAGCATTTGTACTCATTGGTCCACATACATCTGTATGGATTAAACCCAATAGTTCATTTGCTCTTTCTCCAACTTTAGAGAAAGGTTGCTTTGTCATTTTGCCAAGTAAACATGATTCGCATTTACCATAATTCTCTAAGTCAAAAGGTTCTAGAATTCCTTCCTTTTGAAGTCTTTCTAAGCGTTTCAAGTTTATATGGCCTAATCGACAATGCCACAGATAGGTGAGATCTGAATCATTCTTTTTGGCCTTTTTGGTATTTATGTTATATACTTGTTTGTCGTGATCTAATAAATAAAATCCATTGACTAATCTAGCAGATCCATAAAACATCTCTTTAAAATAAAACGAACAACTATTGTCTTTTATTAAAAAAGAAAATCCCTTAGCATCTAAGCAAGAAACTGAAATGATGTTTTTAGTAAGACTTGGAACATGGAAACATTCTTCCAGTTCCAAAACTAGCCCGGAGGGCAACGACAAATAGTAAGTTCCTACAGCTAATGCAGCAATCCGTGCTCCATTTCCCACTCGTAGGTCGACTTCACCCTTGCTTAACTTTCTACTTCTTCTTAGTCCCTGTGGATTGGAACATAAGTGTGAGCCACAACCTGTATCTAATACCCAAGAAGTTGAATTAGCAAGTATACAGTCTATAACGAAAATACCTGAAGATGGAACGACTGTTCCGTTCTTCTGATCTTCCTTTAGCTTCAAGCAATCTCTTTTCCAATGCCCCTTCTTCTTGCAGTAGAAGCATTCGGATTCAGAAGTGGGTTGACTGACCTTCCTCTTTGCAGATTTGGCGCCAGTTTGCTTAGTTGGGCTGGCCTTGTTGCCACCTTTCTTAACATTCCTCTTCTTTCCAGATTTCTTGAACTTGCCCCCACGCACCATAAGCACATCCTGCTTATCACTTTTGAGCGTCTTTTCAGCGGTCTTCAGCATACCGTGAAGCTCAGTGAGCGTTTTGTCCAGACTATTCATACTGTAGTTCAGTTTGAACTGATCATACCCGCTATGAAGAGAATGGAGGATGGTGTCTATAGCCATTTCCTGAGAAAATTACTGATCCAGCCGACTCATATTCTCAATGAGTCCAATCATTTTGAGAACATGTGGACTTACGGGCTCGCCTTTCTTAAGTTTGGTCTCAAGAATTTGCCTATGAGTCTCGAATCTTTCGACTCGAGCCAGATCTTGGAACATGTTCTTCAACTCACTGATGATTGTGAAAGCATCTGAGTTGATGAACGTTTTCTGCAGATCCGCACTCATGGTGGCGAGCATTAGACATTTCACATCCTTGTTGGCATCAATCCAACGATTGAGGGCTGCCTGAGTGACCCCGTCGCCTGCAGCTTCGGGCATCGCCTCATCTAGGACATACTCCTTTTCTTCCTGCATAAGAACTATTTGCAAGTTCCTTTGCCAGTCAAGGAAGTTTTTCCCGTTCAACTTCTCCTTTTCGAGAATTGATCGAATGTTGAATGAATTGTTGTTTGCCATATTAAAAACTACAATTGAAAAGAATAAACAAATAAATAACCATTCACAGTTTCTCTTAATAAACTTAAATTCTAGCATACATGCATAATTCAATGTTTATTAAGAATTTTATTCAAATTATGTGTTCCGGCAGGTGTGAATAAAATGATTCCAAGATCCTAAAATCATTGAAGAACTCAGCACAGTTTGTCGACTTAATCCTAGAACATCTTAGGTAAGCAAAAGCCTTTTGCTAATAGTCTAGAAACTATTCTTGGTTGATAGGTACGTCTAAGAACTTATTAGGTAAACCTATCGAATTTGCCACGACATAAAAGGACTCCTTACTTATATCGTTGAGTTTCACCAAAACTAACATGTACTCACAATTATTTGTGTACCTTGCCCCTTTAGGACCAATAAGTAACACCTCGCTGAGCGAAAACTATTACTAGATTGATGTAAAGGATATCCAAGCAAGTGTATATTTTGGCATGGCACCTTTTAACTCAATTTTTAAGTTTGGAACTTAAAGCTCTTACTATGTTGGTTAGATTTTAAGTGAACTAAAATCCTTAATCATGCAACATAATCAAGGTTTTGATCTCATGCATTTTAAGACATATTTAAAAGCAATAAATAACTTAAAACATGCATAAGATATTTGTGATCTAGTATGGCCCGACTTCATCTTGAAGCTTTAACTTCAAAGTCCGTCTTGAAAATCTGCGTGGGAGGCACCATTTTCTTCAAATAGGATAAGCTATAACTAATTACAACTATTTGATGGTACGCAGACCATATTTGAATTGAAAAATAACTTTGGTACTTCAGACCAATTACATTCAAATTAATGGTACGCAGACCATATTTTCTATCCTATTTGGGCCATACTAGTCACTTCATAACCTGCAAAACAGTACATATACAATATATACCATTCACCCATTCATTATCATGAATGGCCCACATAGCTGGTTAGTAAAACACATTATGCATCACGTAAACATTTGCAGCAATTAATCAAGGGCACCAATAATCTACCAATTATTCAGTCCTTATTAATTCTAATCAAGTTGTTTTAACCTTAAGGATTTGTAGACCTAATCAAGAGTTTATGACTAAAAAGCGCTCCCACTTAAACCAATAAATTCATATGCTTTACTAATTTTAAACATAAAAATGTATTTCTATTCTAACCGGAAACATACAAATTTAATTAAAATTTAAAGCTCATATAAATTTATAATTGAATCCAAAAAGTTTAATTTAATTTCAGTCGTATTTAAATTAATTCATGATTTTAATTTTAGTAAAATAATTAGAATAAATAACATTTATTATAATTACAATATTCAAAATTAAAATCCAAGAAAATAATTTAAATTATTAATTTTAAAATTAATTAAAATTACGTGAACTGAAATTTTCAAATTAAACATTCAAAACGATCTAATCGTAACGCAAACACCCTACGCATTGCACGCCCATGGGCCGCTCGCACACAGCCATCGCTGGCCATGTGCGCGCAGCCCATGCGCTCGTCGCATAGCTGCTGCATTCCCATCGCAAGCCATCGCACGCTGCGCGCGCGCCAGCGCTCGTCGCACGCGAGCCATCGCTCGCAGTGCGCGCGAGCCATCGCTCGCTGTGCGCGCGACATCGCTCGCTGGGCGCGCGACATCGCTCGCTGTGCGTGCGACATCGCTCGCTGTGCGTGCGAGCCATCGCTCGCTGGGCGCGCGACATCGCTCGCTGGGCGCGCGACATCGCTCGCTGGGCGCGCGACATCGCTCGCTGGGCGCAGCGCTCGTGGCACGCGAGCTTGCGCTCGCTGCGCGCGAGGCTGCGCGCTCTTGCGCGAGGCAGTGCGCGTTGTGGCGCAGCTCGCTTGCTGCCCACACGCGACTGCCTTGGCTCGCCCTTCGCCCATGCCCATTCGTCCATTAATCGTGGCCCACGACACAAGGCAGGGCTACTGCCTTGTGCACGTGCACCATGCCTTGCTCATTGCATTCGTGCCGCACGGGCGACGAGCTCCCTTGCTCGTCGTCGCATGCCCGCACTATACAACACCCCTTAAGGGTAACACGAACCATTGCTTTGTGCGTGCAAGTTATATGAACGAATCGCATAAAAAATTTAAAATTTATAAAATTAATGACAAATTAATAAATATTATTAATTTCATAATTTTAGGGCGAAAAAATCGAAAATTTATTATTCAATTGATTTCCGATTTACATGGATTCAAGTCTAGGTCATAAAAATTTAAAATTTATCATAAATTTACAATTTTTATGGTGGTTTTTAATCATAGGTTTCTAATTAAATTATAATTAATTATGAAAATCAAATTAATTCTAAATTATTCTAATTTTCAACAAATTAATCATAATTACAAATTAGATTGCATAATTAACAAGGCTAGGCATTCAAACTTGTTAAACATATACAGTAGGTCAATCAAAAATTCAAGATTTATCAACAAGAATCGCAAATATTTAATTTAACATCTTAAATTTACGAAATTTTGCATTCGAAAAACTAAAACCTTCGAAAAGTCATAGTTAGGCTTCGAATTTGAGAATTCTGGGATCGGCAGAATGCCTTTTACATGCGAAATTGACACAAAAATCACTCGATTTGGATGAGTAACGAAGAAACTGCCGAAAAACTGCGTACGTATAATTAAATAAACGCAATTTGCAATTAATTAACAATTACGAAAATTAATCACCCCTTTTAATTCTTGCAAATTTGTAATATTTAACCATTTTCATGCAATTTAGATTATGAAAATAATAAGGGGCTCGTGATACCACTGTTAGGTTATGATACATATGATATTACATAAATCATGCGGAAACAACCATTAACCCAGGATTACATATTATTTACACATAATCATATAGCATAATTTAGATGCATACTCTTTGTTGCGTGCCCTCCCTAGCTGCGCCCGAACCGAACCAGAACAAGTCTTTAGGACTCCAAGTGTCGTCCCTCCGTAGATAGTCCACAGCACGTCCGGATCCGCCTTAAGATTGACCAACTAGAATCGCCCTTAAGGTACTAGAATTTTCGGCACTTTTGAGCAAGATGTGTGGCTGAATTTTTCTCTCAAAAACTCACTTTGAATACTTTTAAACTCGTTATAAATTGTGAACCCAGGCCACATATTTATAGGGGTATGGAAAGGGAATTGGAATCCTATTCAGATACAAATTGATTAAACCTAGAATCCTACAAGAACTCTAATTTAATTAATTTATCAAATAGAATTAGGAATTTAATCATTAACCGAACTCTGCACGTTTTAGGAAACGTGCACGAACACAAACACTTACACACGCACACACGGCAGCCACGATGGGCCGCCCATGCGTGCGCACGAGCAGCAGCCCACGCAGCGAGGCCTGCGCGAGCTGCAAGCCCACGCAGCTCCCGCGCGTGCTGCGCTCGCTGTGCGCGCTGCCACGGCCTGCTGGGCCTGGCCTTGCGCTGGGCCTGGCGTGGCTGTTTGTGCGGCGCGCTTGGCTTGCTGGGCGATGGCCTGGCTTCGTGCTGGGCCCTCGTCCGGCAGGCCTCGTCCGATGCTTATTCGTACGATACGCTTCCGATTAAATTTCCGATTCCGGAATTCATTTCCGATACGAACAATATTTAACATTTCCGATTCCGGAATTAATTTCCGTTTCGAACAAATATTTAATATTTCCGTTTCCGGAATTATTTTCCGATTCCGGTAATATTTCCGATTCTGACAATATTTCCGTTTCCGGCAATATTTCCGATTCTGGTAATATTTCCATTTCCGATAATATTTTCCGATACGTACGATGTTTCCGTTTCCGGCAACATCTACGACTTGGATAATATTTATATTTCCGATACGATCCATATTTCCGTTTCCGGTAATATCATCGTTTCCGGAGTATTCATTTCTTGCCTGTGACGATCTCAGCTCCCACTGAAACCAAGATCCGTCGATTCCGAATATCCATAGATAGAGTATTTAATGCTATTAAATACTTGATCCGTTTACGTACTATTTGTGTGACCCTACGGGTTCAGTCAAGAGTAAGCTGTGGATTAATATCATTAATTCCACTTGAACTGAAGCGGCCTCTAGCTAGGCATTCAGCTCACTTGATCTCACTGAATTATTAACTTGTTAATTAATACTGAACCGCATTTATTAGACTTAACATAGAATGCATACTTGGACCAAGGGCATTAATACTGAACCGCATTGTTTGTGCGGCGCGCTTGGCTTGCTGGGCGATGGCTCGCGCGCACAGCGAGCGATGTCGCGCGCCCAGCGAGCGATGGCTCGCGCGCCCAGCGAGCGATGGCTCGCGCGCCCAGCGAGCGATGGCTCGCGCGCCCAGCGAGCGATGGCTCGCGCGCCCAGCGAGCGATGTCGCGCGCCCAGCGAGCGATGTCGCGCGCGCGCACTGCGAGCGATAGCTCGCGTGCGATGAGCGCTGGCGCGCGCAGCGAGCACCAATGCGTGCGGAGGCTTGCGATAGGGAAGCAGCAGCTATGCGACGAGCGCATGGGCTGCGCGCACATGGCCAGCAATGGCTGTGTGCGTACGGCCCATGGGCGTGCAACGCGTAGGGTGTTTGCGTTACGATTAGATCGTTTTGAATGTTTAATTTGAAAATTTCAGTTCACGTAATTTTAATTAATTTTAAAATTAATAATTTGAATTATTTTCTTGGATTTTAATTTTGAATATTATAATTATAATAAATATTATTTATTCTAATTATTTTACTAAAATTAAAATCATGAATTAATTTAAATACGACTGAAATTAAATTAAATTTTTGGATTCAATTATAAATTGATATGAGCTTTAAATTTTAATTAAATTTGTATGTTTCCGGTTGGACTAGAAATACATTTTTATGTTTAAAATTGGTAAAGCATATGAATTTATTGGTTTAAGTGGGAGCGTTTTTTAGTCATAAACTCTTGATTAGGTCTACAAATCCTTAAGGTTAAAACAACTTGATTAGAATTAATAAGGACTGAATAATTGGTAGATTATTGGTGCCCTTGATTAATTGCTGCAAATGTTTACGTGATGCATAATGTGTTTTACTAACCAGCTATGTGGGCCATTCATGATAATGAATGGGTGAATGGTATATATTGTATATGTACTGTTTTGCAGGTTATGAAGTGACTAGTATGGCCCAAATAGGATAGAAAATATGGTCTGCGTACCATTAATTTGAATGTAATTGGTCTAAAGTACCAAAGTTATTTTTCAATTCAAATATGGTCTGCGAACCATCAAATAGTTGTAATTAGTTATAGCTTATCCTATTTGAAGAAAATGGTGCCTCCCACGGAGATTTTCAAGACGGACTTTGAAGTCAAAGCTTCAAGATGAAGTCGGGCCATACTAGATCACAAATATCTTATGCATGTTTTAAGTTATTTATTGCTTTTAAATATGTCTTAAAATGCATGAGATCAAAAGCTTGATTATGTTGCATGATTAAGGATTTTAGTTCACTTAAAATCTAACCAACATAGTAAGAGCCTTAAGTTCTGGTCAATGAAACTATGAGATTCTTCTATTCGATAGTGAAGAAACCTACAACTTGCAGTCAAACTATTATCATGTAGATTAATGAGTTTATGACTTGTAAGAAAGCTATGACGAAACCTAGATTCCCTAAAATGGTTAGAGGCCATATATAGACTCAAATGTTTTAAATGGTTAGAGGCCATAAAACATACTCAATGTTTTGATGACAAAATTGAAATTTTGTTGATTTGCAAGAATAGTTTCACACCTATTGGTTGCAAGTTTGTTTTAAGGATAAAAACCATCAAACATGGAATTGTGTTCACACACAAAGCTAGATTAGTTGCTAAAGGTTACAAGCAAATTCATGGCATGGATTGTGTTGAAACCTCATGCAAAATCGTAATGCTTAAGTCTATAATTCAAGCAATGATTGCATATTGGTACATATGGCAATTGGATGACAAAACGTATTCCTCAATCAAATGTTGGAATAAACTATGTACATGGTATATCATAGGATTTGTGGATCCAAATAAATGCTTGAAAAGGAAAGCTAGCTTATGAAATCTAAGTACAGATTTAAGCAAGCAATTGGGAATTAGAAATGTATTTTAGTGAAGCTAATAAGTATTTTAGTTTCATAAAATGTACATGATTCTTATAGATATATAAGAAGTTTAGTGGGAGTACTTAAAACTTAATTGGTCCTATGTGTATTACACACATATCTCTCTATTGTGAAATAACATTCAAATGCTAATGACTTAGATTTGAAATAATTCATCAATGATGGACCATGGCGAAACTTAGTACATACTGGGTATTAAGATCTATTTACAAAAATCTTATGATATTGTTTTGGATTAAGTAATGGCATTTACTAAATCAAACACGAAAGTCTCCATTGGAGATATTCGACCCATGTGAATAAATCTAAGTAAAGGATGTTTGAACTATGTATAAGCATTTACTAAGTTAAACATCAAAGAGTCTAAATGAGATTCTTAACCTATATTATATGTCAAAGAATTTAGCTGGATTCAGTATCTGCTGAAATTGAATAAGCTAAAGTTACATGAATAGAATTCAATTGGGAATTATTCTGCAAAAGAATTTATCATGTATGATATAATATGAGGATCGCCAAAAACGTATCGTATGACTTTAGCCATGACGAACATATACCAATCTCTATTGATCTAAGTGAAGATCAACTAGATTGAGATCAAGAATACTTATGGTACTTGAAAAGGTACATAGGAATAGTTCTTGATTCAAGGAAATAAAGATATGCTAAATATTGATGCTACACGCAGAAACACTGGCAAAGGATCAAGCAAGACCCCTTTGGAGTTAACCATTGACAAGGACGAGCTATAGAGCATCGTGTTTTGAAATGGCAACATGGGTTGGAGACCATGAGTTGTTGCGTGGGAAATTAAAATAATGATTTCTATGTTCTAAGATATAGTTGAGAGTATTCCACATATCTGTGAACTGCTTGGATAAGTAATTCCAAACAAAGCATCACTAGCAACCTATAAAGTTGAAGTAAAAGTAATTATTGCCTAAGAAGCAATAAAACAGGGTTGTTTAAAGTTCTTCACTGAACTTGGGTAGATCACCTATCTGCTGGCTTGATGATTCTTCATTGAAAAATGCGTAGAACCACTCTTGAAGCAAGAAAAACGTCTGCTAACTTGATGGTTCTTCATTGAAAAATGAGTAAAACCACCATCGAAGTAAGAAAGACTAGATCACATAATAAACAAACTCGAAAAGATCTTATCATCATATCTCGAAGAACATTCGATGAAAAGGATATTAAGATTGGAAAAGCATGATAACTAAACCTATGCAACAAGTGAGAAGCAACACTCACGTTGTAGCACTGGAAATCAAGCATAGCTTTGAATTCCATGAATTGTTTTAGAAGATGGGTTTGAGGCCCATGGTTATAAAACATTGGGGTTGAACATTTATCATATATGAAATGTATTTTCATATTCCATTTAATCTTGGTTTAGTATTAAATGATGAGTCCCTTCAAATTTGACGATATATTCAAGATAGACTGTCAGGACCAGTCCTGTGACTAAGAAATGTCTATCAAGTGAACTTGAAAGTCAAAGGTTGAAAATGGTCCCTATTCGGAGTTTTCTATAAAATTGGACGCATAGAAAACGTTAGACGATTAGAATGCAAGATGACTAGTAGTTCTGTTTCTTGAACTATGTGGACATGGCAATGTCATAATCATTTGCATAGATACTTACTTTGGGAAGACTAGTATCGGACAAGACCTATGAAACTTTACTGTAAGAGATGAAAGTCTGTCATAAGTAAATTTCATTAAATTATTAGACACTAAATCCTCAATACCTGAGTGATTTGAGATTACTTGTTTGAGAACTGGTTGCTTTGACGTTGACCAACCGTCGCACCGTAAAAGGAGGCTATAAAGGCAACGCTCAGGTAATCACCTATCAAACGAAGTCTAATCTCAAGATCGCAAGATTGGGATTGTCCTCCCATAAATCGGGAAGAGATGCTTAAAAGTTGTACAAGGCCACTCGGAGAGCTAGAAACTGTGAAATGCATGGCCGTGCTCGGATGAATCATAGGCTATGATTATCTGTTTATTTGATCAGTTGAACTCTGAAACCGAGGAACACCTCTGGACATAATAAGGATGACAACTCTTACCTTATGTTCAAGAGCAAGCATCGAGCGACAAAGGAATTAGGAAATGCACACTTGTCCCTAAGGACAAGTGGGAGACTGAAGGAAATAATGCCCTTGGTCCAAGTATGCATTCTATGTTAAGTCTAATAAATGCGGTTCAGTATTAATTAACAAGTTAATAATTCAGTGAGATCAAGTGAGCTGAATGCCTAGCTAGAGGCCGCTTCAGTTCAAGTGGAATTAATGATATTAATCCACAGCTTACTCTTGACTGAACCCGTAGGGTCACACAAATAGTACGTAAACGGATCAAGTATTTAATGGCATTAAATACTCCATCTATGAATATTCGGAACCGACGGATCTTGGTTTCAGTGGGAGCTAAGATCGTCACAGGCAAGAAATGAATACTCCGGAAACGATGATATTGCCGGAAACGGAAATATGGATCGTATCGGAAATATGAATATTATCCAAGTCGTAGATGTTGCCGGAAACGGAAACATGGTACGTATCGGAAAATATTATTGGAAATGGAAAAATTACCAGAATCGGAAATATTGCCGGAAACGGAAATATTGTCAGAATCGGAAATATTACCGGAATCGGAAAATAATTCCGGAAACGGAAATATTAAATATTTGTTCGAAACGGAAATTAATTCCGGAATCGGAAATATTAAATATTGTTCGTATCGGAAATAAATTCCGGAACTGGAAATTTAATCGGAAGCGTATCGTACGAATTAGCATCGGACGAGGCATGCCGGACGAAGGCCCAGCACGAAGCCGGGCCATCGCCCAGCAAGCACGCGCGCCACAAGCCCAGCCAAGGCAGCGCCCAGGCCTACCGCAAGGCAGGCCCAGCGCGCGCCAAGGCCACGGATGCGTGGGCCGCGCTGCGTGGGCTGCTGCTCGCACGCGCATGGGCAGCCCTTGTGGCTGCCGTGTGTGTGTGAGTTTGTGCTCATGCGTGATTCCTAAATCTACAAGAGTTAGTGTATGATTAAATTCCTATTCCTAATTGGATAAATTAATTAAATAGAATTCATGTAGGATTCTAATTTCAATTAATTCGTATCCTACTAGGATTACGATTCCTTTTCCATAACTCTATAAATAAAGGCCTAGGGGTCATTATTTATACACAAGTTTTAAGTATTCAAAACTAAGATTTTTAAGCAGAAAAATCAGCCAATATTCTTGCCTACCTAACCGAAAATATTAGAACCTTAAGGGCGATTCTAGTTGGTCAATCTTAAGGCGGATCCGGACGTGCTGTGGACTATCTACGGAGGGACGACACTTGGAGTCCTAAAGACTTGTTCTTGTTCGGTTCGGGCGCAGCTAGGGAAGGCACGCAACAAAGAGTATGCATCTAAACTATGCTAAATGATTATGTGTAAATAATATGTTTCCTGGCTTTATGGTTTTTCCGCATGATTTATGAACTGTCATATGAATCATAACCTAACACAAGAAAGCTAAGTAAGGGCACGACATGGCCCAAGCAAGGCAAGGCATGACCAAGAAAGGTAAGCAAGGGCACGACATGGCCCAAACAAGGTAAGCATGACCCAAGAAAGGTAAGCAAGGGCACGACATGGCCCAAGCAAGGCAAGGCATGACCCAAGAAAGGTAAGCAAGGGCACGACATGGCCCAAGCAAGGCAAGGCATGACCCAAGATAGGTAAGCAAGGGCACGACATGGCCAAGCAAGGCAAGGCATGACCAAGAAAGGTAAGCAAGGGCACGACATGGCCCAAACAAGGTAAGCATGACCCAAGAAAGGTAAGGAAGGGCACGACATGGCCCAAGCAAGGCAAGGCATGACCCAAGAAAGGTAAGCAAGGGCACGACATGTCCCAAGCAAGGCAAGGCATGACCCAAGAAAGGTAAGCAAGGGCACGACATGGCCCAAGCAAGGCAAGGCATGACCCAAGAAAGGTAAGCAAGGGTACGACATGGCCCAAGCAAGGTAAGCATGACCCAAGAAAGGTAAGCAAGGGCACGACATGGCCCAAGCAAGGTAAGCATCACCCAAGAAAGGTAAGCAAGGGCACGACATGGCCCAAGCAAGGCAAGGCATGACCCAAGAAAGGTAAGCAAGGGTACGACATGGCCCAAGCAAGGTAAGCATGACCCAAGAAAGGTAAGCAAGGGCACGACATGGCCCAAGCAAGGTAAGCATCACCCAAGAAAGGTAAGCAAGGGCACGACATGGCCCAAGCAAGGTATGCAAGACCCAAGAAAGGTAAGCAAGGGCACGACATGGCCCAAGCAAGGCAAAGCATGACCCAAGAAAGGTAAGCATTACCCAAGCAAGGTAAGGCATGACCCAAGAAAGGTAAGCAAGGGCACGACATGGCCCAAGCAAGGTAAGCATGACCCAAGAAAGGTAAGCAAGGGCACGACATGGCCAAAGCAAGGCAAGGCATGACCCAAGAAAGGTAAGCAAGGGCACGACATGGCCCAAGCAAGGTAAGCATGACCCAAGAAAGGTAAGCAAGGGCACGACATGGCCCAAGCAAGGTAAGCATGACCCAAGAAAGGTAAGCAAGGGCACGACATGGCCCAAGCAAGGCAAGGCATGACCCAAGAAAGGTAAGCAAGGGCACGACATGCCCCATACAAGGTAAGCAAGACCCAAGAAAGGTAAGCAAGGGCAGGACATGGCCCAAGCAAGGCAAGGCATGACCCAAGAAAGGTAAGCAAGGGCACGACATGGCCCAAACAAGGTAAGCATGACCCAAGAAAGGTAAGCAAGGGCACGACATGGCCCAAGCAAGGTAAGCATGACCCAAGAAAGGTAAGCAAGGGCACGACATGGCCCAAGCAAGGTAAGCATGACCCAAGAAAGGTAAGCAAGGGCACGACATGGCCCAAGCAAGGCAAGGCATGACCCAAGAAAGGTAAGCAAGGGCACGACATGTCCCAAGCAAGGCCAGGCATGACCAA
This sequence comes from Spinacia oleracea, assembly GCF_020520425.1. Lineage (NCBI taxonomy): Eukaryota > Viridiplantae > Streptophyta > Magnoliopsida > Caryophyllales > Amaranthaceae > Spinacia > Spinacia oleracea. The sequence continues at coordinate 23,448 of NW_026614438.1, read as the reverse complement.
GAAAGGTAAGCAAGGGCACGACATGGCCCAAACAAGGTAAGCATGACCCAAGAAAGGTAAGGAAGGGCACGACATGGCCCAAGCAAGGCAAGGCATGACCCAAGAAAGGTAAGCAAGGGCACGACATGTCCCAAGCAAGGCAAGGCATGACCCAAGAAAGGTAAGCAAGGGCACGACATGGCCCAAGCAAGGCAAGGCATGACCCAAGAAAGGTAAGCAAGGGTACGACATGGCCCAAGCAAGGTAAGCATGACCCAAGAAAGGTAAGCAAGGGCACGACATGGCCCAAGCAAGGTAAGCATCACCCAAGAAAGGTAAGCAAGGGCACGACATGGCCCAAGCAAGGCAAGGCATGACCCAAGAAAGGTAAGCAAGGGTACGACATGGCCCAAGCAAGGTAAGCATGACCCAAGAAAGGTAAGCAAGGGCACGACATGGCCCAAGCAAGGTAAGCATCACCCAAGAAAGGTAAGCAAGGGCACGACATGGCCCAAGCAAGGTATGCAAGACCCAAGAAAGGTAAGCAAGGGCACGACATGGCCCAAGCAAGGCAAAGCATGACCCAAGAAAGGTAAGCATTACCCAAGCAAGGTAAGGCATGACCCAAGAAATGTAAGCAAGGGCACGACATGGCCCAAGCAAGGTAAGCATGACCCAAGAAAGGTAAGCAAGGGCACGACATGGCCCAAGCAAGGCAAGGCATGACCCAAGAAAGGTAAGCAAGGGCACGACATGGCCCAAGCAAGGTAAGCATGACCCAAGAAAGGTAAGCAAGGGCACGACATGGCCCAAGCAAGGTAAGCATGACCCAAGAAAGGTAAGCAAGGGCACGACATGGCCCAAGCAAGGCAAGGCATGACCCAAGAAAGGTAAGCAAGGGCACGACATGCCCCATACAAGGTAAGCAAGACCCAAGAAAGGTAAGCAAGGGCACGACATGGCCCAAGCAAGGTAAGCATGACCCAAGAAAGGTAAGCAAGGGCACGACATGGCCCAAGCAAGGTAAGCATGACCCAAGAAAGGTAAGCAAGGGCACGACATGGCCCAAGCAAGGCAAGGCATGACCCAAGAAAGGTAAGCAAGGGCACGACATGCCCCATACAAGGTAAGCAAGACCCAAGAAAGGTAAGCAAGGGCAGGACATGGCCCAAGCAAGGCAAGGCATGACCCAAGAAAGGTAAGCAAGGGCACGACATGGCCCAAACAAGGTAAGCATGACCCAAGAAAGGTAAGCAAGGGCACGACATGGCCCAAGCAAGGCAAGGCATGACCCAAGATAGGTAAGCAAGGGCACGACATGGCCAAGCAAGGCAAGGCATGACCAAGAAAGGTAAGCAAGGGCACGACATGGCCCAAACAAGGTAAGCATGACCCAAGAAAGGTAAGGAAGGGCACGACATGGCCCAAGCAAGGCAAGGCATGACCCAAGAAAGGTAAGCAAGGGCACGACATGTCCCAAGCAAGGCAAGGCATGACCCAAGAAAGGTAAGCAAGGGCACGACATGGCCCAAGCAAGGCAAGGCATGACCCAAGAAAGGTAAGCAAGGGTACGACATGGCCCAAGCAAGGTAAGCATGACCCAAGAAAGGTAAGCAAGGGCACGACATGGCCCAAGCAAGGTAAGCATCACCCAAGAAAGGTAAGCAAGGGCACGACATGGCCCAAGCAAGGCAAGGCATGACCCAAGAAAGGTAAGCAAGGGTACGACATGGCCCAAGCAAGGTAAGCATGACCCAAGAAAGGTAAGCAAGGGCACGACATGGCCCAAGCAAGGTAAGCATCACCCAAGAAAGGTAAGCAAGGGCACGACATGGCCCAAGCAAGGTATGCAAGACCCAAGAAAGGTAAGCAAGGGCACGACATGGCCCAAGCAAGGCAAAGCATGACCCAAGAAAGGTAAGCATTACCCAAGCAACGTAAGGCATGACCCAAGAAAGGTAAGCAAGGGCACGACATGGCCCAAGCAAGGTAAGCATGACCCAAGAAAGGTAAGCAAGGGCACGACATGGCCCAAGCAAGGCAAGGCATGACCCAAGAAAGGTAAGCAAGGGCACGACATGGCCCAAGCAAGGTAAGCATGACCCAAGAAAGGTAAGCAAGGGCACGACATGGCCCAAGCAAGGTAAGCATGACCCAAGAAAGGTAAGCAAGGGCACGACATGGCCCAAGCAAGGCAAGGCATGACCCAAGAAAGGTAAGCAAGGGCACGACATGCCCCATACAAGGTAAGCAAGACCCAAGAAAGGTAAGCAAGGGCAGGACATGGCCCAAGCAAGGCAAGGCATGACCCAAGAAAGGTAAGCAAGGGCACGACATGGCCCAAACAAGGTAAGCATGACCCAAGAAAGGTAAGCAAGGGCACGACATGGCCCAAGCAAGGTAAGCATGACCCAAGAAAGGTAAGCAAGGGCACGACATGGCCCAAGCAAGGTAAGCATGACCCAAGAAAGGTAAGCAAGGGCACGACATGGCCCAAGCAAGGCAAGGCATGACCCAAGAAAGGTAAGCAAGGGCACGACATGTCCCAAGCAAGGCCAGGCATGACCAAGAAAGGTAAGCAAGGGCACGACATGGCCCAAACAAGGTAAGCATGACCCAAGAAAGGTAAGGAAGGGCACGACATGGCCCAAGCAAGGCAAGGCATGACCCAAGAAAGGTAAGCAAGGGCACGACATGTCCCAAGCAAGGCAAGGCATGACCCAAGAAAGGTAAGCAAGGGCACGACATGGCCCAAGCAAGGCAAGGCATGACCCAAGAAAGGTAAGCAAGGGTACGACATGGCCCAAGCAAGGTAAGCATGACCCAAGAAAGGTAAGCAAGGGCACGACATGGCCCAAGCAAGGTAAGCATCACCCAAGAAAGGTAAGCAAGGGCACGACATGGCCCAAGCAAGGCAAGGCATGACCCAAGAAAGGTAAGCAAGGGTACGACATGGCCCAAGCAAGGTAAGCATGACCCAAGAAAGGTAAGCAAGGGCACGACATGGCCCAAGCAAGGTAAGCATCACCCAAGAAAGGTAAGCAAGGGCACGACATGGCCCAAGCAAGGTATGCAAGACCCAAGAAAGGTAAGCAAGGGCACGACATGGCCCAAGCAAGGCAAAGCATGACCCAAGAAAGGTAAGCATTACCCAAGCAAGGTAAGGCATGACCCAAGAAATGTAAGCAAGGGCACGACATGGCCCAAGCAAGGTAAGCATGACCCAAGAAAGGTAAGCAAGGGCACGACATGGCCCAAGCAAGGCAAGGCATGACCCAAGAAAGGTAAGCAAGGGCACGACATGGCCCAAGCAAGGTAAGCATGACCCAAGAAAGGTAAGCAAGGGCACGACATGGCCCAAGCAAGGTAAGCATGACCCAAGAAAGGTAAGCAAGGGCACGACATGGCCCAAGCAAGGCAAGGCATGACCCAAGAAAGGTAAGCAAGGGCACGACATGCCCCATACAAGGTAAGCAAGACCCAAGAAAGGTAAGCAAGGGCAGGACATGGCCCAAGCAAGGCAAGGCATGACCCAAGAAAGGTAAGCAAGGGCACGACATGGCCCAAACAAGGTAAGCATGACCCAAGAAAGGTAAGCAAGGGCACGACATGGCCCAAACAAGGTAAGCAAGACCCAAGAAAGGTAAGCAAGGGCACGACATGGCCCAAGCAAGGCAAGGCATGACCCAAGAAAGGTAAGCAAGGGCACGACATGGCCCAAGCAAGGTAAGCATGACCCAAGAAAGGTAAGCAAGGGCACGACATGGCCCAAACAAGGTAAGCAAGACCCAAGAAAGGTAAGCAAGGGCACGACATGGCCCAAGCAAGGCAAGGCATGACCCAAGAAAGGTAAGCAAGGGCACGACATGGCCCAAGCAAGGTAAGCATGACCCAAGAAAGGTAAGCAAGGGCACGACATCGCCCAAGCAAGGCAAGGCATGACCCAAGAAAGGTAAGCAAGGGAACGACATGGCCCAAGCAAGGCAAGGCATGACCTAAGAAAGGTAAGCAAGGGCACGACATGGCCCAAGCAAGGTAAGCATGACCCAAGAAAGGTAAGCAAGGGCACGACATGGCCCAAGCAAGGTAAGCATGACCCAAGAAAGGTAAGCAAGGGCACGACATGGCTTAAACAAGGCAAGGCATGACCCAAGAAAGGTAAGAAAGGGCACGACATGGCCCAAGCAAGGTAAGCATGACCCAAGAAAGGTAAGCAAGGCACGACATGGCCCAAGCAAGGCAAGGCATGACCCAAGAAAGGTAAGCAAGGGCACGACATGGCCCAAACAAGGTAAGCATGACCCAAGAAAGGTAAGTAAGGGCACGCCATGCCCAAGCAAGGCAAGCAAGGGCAAGTCGTGGCAAAGAAAGGCATGTAAGGGCAAGTCGTGGCAAGGCATGGCCCAAGCAAGGTAAGCAAGGGAAAGTCGTGGCAAAGAAAGGCAAGAGGAAGGCATGGCAAGGCATATCCCAAGCAAGGTAAGCAAAGAAAGGTGTTACGGTTCGATTGACGGAGTATTTCGGGGGATGACGGTTGTGGAATTGGCCTACGACACGGCCATAGTACCGACTTGACCTTGAGTTTTCGTTGTTTAGAAAAAAAATCCAACGATGCATTGAGGGAATTTTTCGGCTCCGTAAAGTCGGGGGATGACGGTGGTGGATTTGGCCCGCAATACGGCTAACGTCCCGACTTGACCTCGTTTTTTCGTATGCCGCAATGGTCCTGCGGTCGTCTCTCGGATGGGTTAGCGGAGGGGAGTTTGGGACTTGTCGACCGGATGCGGTCTGTTCTTGCGGGCAGCGGACCGAGCAGCCCACGAGCGCGGACTAAAATCTAGTTGACGTCGTCCTTCGAACAAACCTCGTAGGTATTGTAGGGGAGCTTGGGAATCCATGATCGGATGCGGTGTGTTCTAGTGTGCGGGCAACGGACCAAGAAGCACACAAGAGCATACTAAATCTCGTCGTCGTTCCTTCGAGCAAACCTGGAACGGGTACTATAGTCGAGGGGAGCTTGGGCCTCGATGACCGGATTCGGACTGTTCTTGTGTGCGGGCAGAGGACCAAGCAGCACACTAGAGAGCGGACTAAATCTCGTCGTCGATCTTTGAACAAACCTCTTGTCCCTTTTGGCTTTAGTGTGCTAATGTTTCCGAAACTCGATGCGGACCGTTCCCGGATGCGGGCGATATCAAGCGGCATGTGGGTGCAGTCCAATTCTAGTTGACGTTGTGTTAGCTAACCTTAGCCAGTGTTGTCCCGCCTCGATTTGTTTGTTTCTTTCACGTCAAACGGTGCTAGTCGGGGGACAGCTAGCCCATCCTTGCGGCCACTTTGTGGTCATGGGATGCAAGCTCGTTGTTTCTTGGCCAAGCGGTACGCTACGCGTGTGAGTGGTGTTTGGTTTTTTTAGCTGGCGGGCTCCGTGAACCGTACGCTGATAAACCTCTTCAGTGGTTGCTCCAAGTGCTATACAGGCCTTGGGCGAGTGATGGTTTTCTGTGCTGCATTCCTAACGATCGCATTGACATGGACCAAGGGCATGGCATCCATAAGCACGCAAGGGAAAGGCATGGCCCAAGGCACAACAATCGGACCCAAGGCATGGCCCAAGGCAAAACGATCGGACCACATGCACAATAATGACCACTATGAATGAATTTTCCCGAAAACTTTCCAAAAATAGCAACCCGGGACCACACGGGCACCCCCCGAGGTCCCAAAATAAAAAATTTCAACACCAATGTTTTCTATATATATTTATATGTCTTTTCCTATTATTTCGGATTTTTTGGGATTTTTTTGAATTTTTTGGGATTTTCCCCGTTTTTACCCCTAAAATAGCAACCCGGGACCACACGGGCACCCCCCTAATAATTTTTTGGGATTTTTTTTGAATTTTTTGGGATTTTTTGGGATTTTTTTGAGATTTGTTTGAATTTTTCCCTTATTTTTCCCGTTTTTACCCCTATTTTCCCTATTTTCGGAAAACAAAAATAATTTTTTTGAAAAAAAAAATCATGAAAATTAAGCTTAATGCCCATATAAGGTTTTCCAACAAAAAAAACGGGGCATTATTATGACAAAAACTCAAGTTTTGAGCCATTATTATGTTACTGTCACTTGGGTGTTCACTAGGAAAATTTAGCTAATTCAAAATAAACCTCTATAGGGGGAGGGTGAGAGTGGAAGGATGGATGGTCAAGGTTGGCTTAAAACTCTCTTGTGGGCACCGTTGGGCACCGTTGGGCATGGTCGGCCCCCCTACGACACCACACATGCCCATGACATTAGACGGATTGAAAATTTTGGATCATTCGACGGATTTGACGCATAATTTTTTGTCCGAGAACCGATTTGACGCGAAAAATTTTTTTTTTGAAAAAAAAATAAAAAATCAAAAAAATTCTAAAAAAATTCAAAAAAAATATTAAAAAAAATTTTTTTTTGAAAAAAAATTTGTTGGCTCTAAGCAAGGGCACGACATGGACCAAGCAAGGCAAGGCATGACCCAAGAAAGGTAAGCAAGGGCACGACATGGCCCAAGCAAAGCAAGGCATGACCCAAGAAAGGTAAGCAAGGGCACGACATGGCCCAAGCAAGGTAAGCATGACCCAAGAAAGGTAAGCAAGGGCACGACATGGCCCAAGCAAGGTAAGCATGACCCAAGAAAGGTAAGCAAGGGCACGACATGGCCCAAGCAAGGCAAGGCATGACCCAAGAAAGGTAAGCAAGGGCACGACATGCCCCATACAAGGTAAGCAAGACCCAAGAAAGGTAAGCAAGGGCAGGACATGGCCCAAGCAAGGCAAGGCATGACCCAAGAAAGGTAAGCAAGGCCACGACATGGCCCAAACAAGGAAAGCATGACCCAAGAAAGGTAAGCAAGGGCACGACATGGCCCAAACAAGGTAAGCAAGACCCAAGAAAGGTAAGCAAGGGCACGACATGGCCCAAGCAAGGCAAGGCATGACCCAAGAAAGGTAAGCAAGGGCACGACATGGCCCAAGCAAGGTAAGCATGACCCAAGAAAGGTAAGCAAGGGCACGACATGGCCCAAACAAGGTAAGCAAGACCCAAGAAAGGTAAGCAAGGGCACGACATGGCCCAAGCAAGGCAAGGCATGACCCAAGAAAGGTAAGCAAGGGCACGACATGGCCCAAGCAAGGTAAGCATGACCCAAGAAAGGTAAGCAAGGGCACGACATCGCCCAAGCAAGGCAAGGCATGACCCAAGAAAGGTAAGCAAGGGAACGACATGGCCCAAGCAAGGCAAGGCATGACCCAAGAAAGGTAAGCAAGGGCACGACATGGCCCAAGCAAGGTAAGCATGACCCAAGAAAGGTAAGCAAGGGCACGACATGGCCCAAGCAAGGTAAGCATGACCCAAGAAAGGTAAGCAAGGGCACGACATGGCCCAAACAAGGCAAGGCATGACCCAAGAAAGGTAAGAAATGGCACGACATGGCCCAAGCAAGGTAAGCATGACCCAAGAAAGGTAAGCAAGGCACGACATGGCCCAAGCAAGGCAAGGCATGACCCAAGAAAGGTAAGCAAGGGCACGACATGGCCCAAACAAGGTAAGCATGACCCAAGAAAGGTAAGTAAGGGCACGCCATGCCCAAGCAAGGCAAGCAAGGGGGATGACGGTGGTGGATTTGGCCCGCAATACGGCTAACGTCCCGACTTGACCTCATTTTTTCGTATGCCGCAATGGTCCCGCGGTCGTCTCTCGGATGGGTTAGCGGAGCGGAGCGAGCAGCCCACGAGCGCGGACTAAAATCTAGTTGACGTCGTCCTTCGAACAAACCTCGTAGGTATTGTAGGGGAGCTTGGGAATCCATGATCGGATGCGGTGTGTTCTAGTGTGCGGGCAACGGACCAAGAAGCACATAAGAGCATACTAAATCTCGTCGTCGTTCCTTCGAGCAAACCTGGAACGGGTACTATAGTCGAGGGGAGCTTGGGCCTCGATGACCGGATTCGGACTGTTCTTGTGTGCGGGCAGAGGACCAAGCAGCACACTAGAGAGCGGACTAAATCTCGTCGTCGATCTTTGAACAAACCTCTTGTCCCTTTTGGCTTTAGTGTGCTAATGTTTCCGAAACTCGATGCGGATCGTTCCCGGATGCGGGCGATATCAAGCGGCATGTGGGTGCAGTCCAATTCTAGTTGACGTTGTGTTAGCTAACCTTAGCCAGTGTTGTCCCGCCTCGATTTGTTTGTTTCTTTCACGTCAAACGGTGCTAGTCGGGGGACATCTAGCCCATCCTTGCGGCCACTTTGTGGTCGTGGGATGCAAGCTCGTTGTTTCTGAAGGAAATAATGCCCTTGGTCCAAGTATGCATTCTATGTTAAGTCTAATAAATGCGGTTCAGTATTAATTAACAAGTTAATAATTCAGTGAGATCAAGTGAGCTGAATGCCTAGCTAGAGGCCGCTTCAGTTCAAGTGGAATTAATGATATTAATCCACAGTTTACTCTTGACTGAACCCGTAGGGTCACACAAATAGTACGTAAACGGATCAAGTATTTAATGGCATTAGATACTCCATCTATGGATATTCGGAATCGACGGATCTTGGTTTCAGTGGGAGCTGAGATCGTCACAGGCAAGAAATGAATACTCCGGAAACGATGATATTGCCGGAAACGGAAATATGGATCGTATCGGAAATATAAATATTATCCAAGTCGTAGATGTTGCCGGAAACGGAAACATGGTACGTATCGGAAAATATTATCGGAAATGGAAATATTGCCAGAATCGGAAATATTGCCGGAAACAGGAAATATTGTCAGAATCGGAAATATTATCGGAATCGGAAAATAATTCCGGAATCGGAAATATTAAATATTGTTCGTATCGGAAATGAATTCCGGAATCGGGAATTTAATCGGAAGCGTATCGTACGAATTAGCATCGGACGAGGCCCGCTAGACGAAGGCCCAGCACGAATCCAGGCCGTCGCCCAGCGAGCCAACGCACACCAGCGCACGCCAAGCCTCGACCAGGCCCAGCGCAAGGCCAGGCCCAGCCAAGGCCTTGGGCGCGCGCGCGCGGAGCGCAGCAATGGGCCGAGCGCTGTGCGCCTAGCGTGGGCCGCAAGGCTTGCGCGGGTGTACGGTGCTCTTGCATTGCTTGTGCGGGAATCCTGAAGCAATCAGGATTCGAAGTGTGATTAAATCCTAAAACTATTAGATAATGATTATTTAATTAGAGTCCTAGTAGGGTTATAATTAAATAAATTAGTATCCTAATAGGATTCCAAAACCCTTTCCATAACTCTATAAATACGTGCCTAGGGTCACATATTTTAAGAGATTATTCAAGTATTCAAAGTGAGTTTTTGAGAGAAAATTCAGACACATTTCTTACCTAAGAGTGCCGAAAATCTTTAGTACCTTAAGGGCGATTCTAGTTGGTCAATCTTAAGGCGGATCCGGACGTGCTGTGGACTATCTACGGAGGGACGACACTTGGAGTCCTAAAGACTTGTTCTTGTTCGGTTCGGGCGCAGCTAGGGAAGGCACGCAACAAAGAGTATGCATCTAAACTATGCTATATGATTATGTGTAAATAATATGTATTCCTGGCTAAATGGTTTTTTCGCATGATTTATGAATTGTCATATGTATCATAACCTAACAGTGGTATCACGAGCCCCTTATTATTTTCATAATCTAAATTGCATGAACATGGTTAAATATTACAAATTTGCATGAATTAAAAGGGGTGATTAATTTTCGTAATTGTTAATTAATTGCAAATTGCGTTTATTTAATTATACGTACGCAGTTTTTCGGCAGTTTCTTCGTTACTCATCCAAATCGAGTGATTTATGTGTCAATTCCGCATGTAAAAGGCATTCTAAAATTTTGACAAAAATAGTATTTTTCTGCCTAACCCAGAATTCTCAAATTCGAAGCCTAACTATGACTTTTCGAAGGTTTTAGTTTTTCGAATGCAAAATTTCGTAAATTTAAGATGTTAAATTAAATATTTGCGATTCTTGTTGATAAATCTTGAATTTTTGATTGACCTACTGTATATGTTTAACAAGTTTGAATGCCTAGCCTTGTTAATTATGCAATCTAATTTGTAATTATGATTAATTTGTTGAAAATTAGAATAATTTAGAATTAATTTGATTTTCATAATTAATTATAATTTAATTAGAAACCTATGATTAAAAACCACCATAAAAAAAGTGTAAATTTATGATAAATTTTAAATTTTTATGACCTAGGCTTGAATCCATAATAATCGGAAATCAATTGAATAATAAATTTTAGATTTTTCGCCCTAAAATTATGAAATTAATATTATTTATTAATTTGTCATTAATTTTAAATATAAAATTTTAAATTTTTTATGCGATTCGTTCATATAACTTGCACGCACAAAGCAATGGACGCTTCGTGTTACCCTTAAGGGGTGTTGTATAGTGCGGGCATGCGACGACGAGCAAGGGAGCTCGTCGCCCGTGCGGCACGAATGCAATGAGCAGGGGCATGGTGCACGAGCACAAGGCAGTAGCCCTGCCTTGTGTCGTGGGCCACGAGCTATGGACGAATGGGCATGGGCATGGGCGAAGGCAAGGCACGGCAGTCGCGTGTGGGCAGCAAGCGAGCTGCGCCACAACGCGCACTGCCTCGCGCAAGCGCGCGCAGCCTCGCGCGCAGCGAGCGCAAGCTCGCGTGCCACGAGCGCTGCGCCCAGAGTCGATCGCGCGCAGCGAGCGATGGCTCGCGCACAGCGAGCGATGGCTCGCGCACAGCGAGCGATGGCTCGCGTCCATCGAGCGCTGGAGCGCGCGCAGCGAGCGCTGGCGAGCGCGCACAGCGTGCGATGGCTTGCGATGGAAGATGCAGCAGCTATGCGACGAGCGCATGGGCTGCGCGCACATGGCCAGCGATGGCTGTGTGCGTGTGGCCCATGGGCGTGCGATGCGTAGGGTGTTTGCGTTGCGATTAGATTGTTTTGAATGTTTAATTTGAAATTTTTCAGTTTACGTAATTTTAATTAATTTTAAAATTAATAATTTAAATTATTTTCTTGGATTTTAATTTTGAATATTGTAATTATAATAAATTTTATTTATTCTAATTATTTTACTAAAATTAAAATCATGAATTAATTTAAATACGACTGAAATTAAATTAAACTTTTTGGATTCAATTATAAATTCATATGAGCTTTAAATTTTAATTAAATTTGTATGTTTCCGGTTAGACTAGAAATACATTTTAAGTGGGAGCGCTTTTTAGTCATAAACTCTTGATTAGGTCTACGAATCCTTAAGGTTAAAACAACTTGATTAGAATTAATAAGGACTGAATAATTGGTAGATTATTGGTGCCCTTGATTAATTGCTGCAAATGTTTACGTGATGCATAATGTGTTTTACTAACCAGCTATGTGGGCCATTCATGATAATGAATGGGTGAATGGTATATATTGTATATGTACTGTTTTGCAGGTTATGAAGTGACTAGTATGGCCCAAATAGGATAGAAAATATGGTCTGCGTACCATTAATTTGAATGTAATTGGTCTAAAGTACCAAAGTTGTTTTTCAATTCAAATATGGTCTGCGTACCATCAAATAGTTGTAATTAGTTTTAATTATAGCTTATCCTATTTGAAGAAAATGGTGCCTCCCACGGAGATTTTCAAGACGGACTTTGAAGTCAAAGCTTCAAGATGAAGTCGGGCCATACTAGATCACCTTTATCTTATGCATGCTTTAAGTTATTTATTGCTTTAAATATGTCTTAATTATGCATAAGATTATGGCTTGATTATGTTGCATGATTAAGTATTTTAGTTCACTTAAAATCTAACCAACATAGTAAGAGCCTTAAGTTCCAAACTTAAAAATTGAGTTAAAAGGTGCCATGCCAAAATATACACTTGCTTGGATATCCTTTACATCAATCTAGTAATAGTTTTCGCTCAGCGAGGTGTTACTTATTGGTCCTAAAGGGGCAAGGTACACAAATAATTGTGAGTACATGTTAGTTTTGGTGAAACTCAATGATATAAGTAAGGAGTCCTTTTATGTCGTGGCAAAATCGATAGGTTTACCTAATAAGTTCTTAGACGTACCTATCAACCAAAAATAGTTTCTAGACTATTAGCAAAAGGCTTTTTGCTTACCTAAGATGTTCTAGGATTAAGTCGACAAACTGTGCTTAGTTCTTCAATGATTTTAGGATCTTGGAATCATTTTATTCACACCTGCCGGAACAAATAACTTGAATAAAATGCTTAATAAACATTGAATTATGCATGTATGCTAGGATTTAAGTTTATTAAGAGAAACTGTGAATGGTTATTTATTTGTTTATTCTTTTCAATTGTAGTTTTTAATATGGCAAACAACAATTCATTCAACATTCGATCAATTCTCGAAAAGGAGAAGTTGAACGGGAAAAACTTCCTTGACTGGCAAAGGAACTTGCAAATAGTTCTTATGCAGGAAGAAAAGGAGTATGTCCTAGATGAGGCGATGCCCGAAGCCGCAGGCGACGGGGTCACTCAGGCAGCCCTCAATCGTTGGATTGATGCCAACAAGGATGTGAAATGTCTAATGCTCGCCACCATGAGTGCGGATCTGCAGAAAACGTTCATCAACTCAGATGCTTTCACAATCATCAGTGAGTTGAAGAATATGTTCCAAGATCTGGCTCGAGTCGAAAGATTCGAGACTCATAGGCAAATTCTTGAGACCAAGCATAAGAAAGGCGAGCTCGTAAGTCCACATGTTCTCAAAATGATTGGACTCATTGAGAATATGAGTCGGCTGGATCAGCAATTTTCTCAGGAAATGGCTATAGACACCATCCTCCATTCTCTTCATAGCGGGTATGATCAGTTCAAACTGAACTACAGTATGAGTAGTCTGGACAAAACGCTCACTGAGCTTCACGGTATGCTGAAAATCGCTGAAAAGACGCTCAAAAGTGATAAGCAGGATGTGCTTATGGTGCGTGGGGGCAAGTTCAAGAAATCTGGAAAGAAGAGGAATGCTAAGAAAGGTGGCAACAAGGCCAGCCCAACTAAGCAAACTGGCGCCAAATCTGTAAAGAGGAAGGTCAGTTAACCCACTTCTGAATCCGAATGCTTCTATTGCAAGAAGAAGGGGCATTGGAAGAGAGATTGCTTGAAGCTAAAGGAAGATCAGAAGAACGAAACAGTCGTTCCATCTTCAGGTATTTTCGTTATAGACTGTATACTTGCTAATTCAACTTCTTGGGTATTAGATACAGGTTGTGGCTCACACTTATGTTCCAATCCACAGGGACTAAGAAGAAGTAGAAAGTTAAGCAAGGGTGAAGTCGACCTACGAGTGGGAAATGGAGCACGGATTGCTGCATTAGCTGTAGGAACTTACTATTTGTCGTTGCCCTCCGGGCTAGTTTTGGAACTGGAAGAATGTTTCCATGTTCCAAGTCTTACTAAAAACATCATTTCAGTTTCTTGCTTAGATGCTAAGGGATTTTCCTTTTTAATAAAAGACAATAGTTGTTCATTTTATTTTAAAGAGATGTTTTATGGATCTGCTAGATTAGTCAATGGACTTTATTTATAAGATCACGACAAACAAGTATATAACATAAATACCAAAAAGGCCAAAAAGGATGATTCAGATCTCACCTATCTGTGGCATTGTCGATTAGGCCATATAAACTTGAAACGCTTAGAAAGACTTCAAAAGGAAGGAATTCTAGAACCATTTGACTTAGAGGATTATGGTAAATGGGAATCATGTTTACTTGGCAAAATGACAAAGCAACCTTTCTCTAAAGTTGGAGAAAGAGCAAATGAACTATTGGGTTTAATCCATACATATGTATGTGGACCAATGAGTACAAATGCTAGAGGTGGTTTCAGCTACTTTATCACTTTTACGGATGACTTCAGTAGGTATGGTTATGTCTACCTAATGAAGCATAAGTCTGAATCCTTTGACAAATTCAAGGAATTTCAGAGTGAAGTAGAGAATCAATTAGGCAAGAAGATTAAGGCACTGCGGTCTGATAGAGGCGGTGAATATCTGAGCTATGAATTTGATGACCATCTGAAAGAATGTGGAATTCTATCAGAATTGACTCCTCCTGGAACACCACAATGGAACGGTGTGTCAGAACGGAGGAACAGAACCTTGCTAGACATGGTCAGGTCAATGATGGGTCAGGCCGAACTTCCATTAGAATTTTGGGGACATGCACTAAATACAGCTGCACTCACTATAAATAGAGCTCCGTCTAAAGCTGTCGAAAAGACTCCATACGAATTATGGTTTGGAAAGCCTCCAAATGTGTCTTTTCTTAAGATTTGGGGATGTGAAGTATACGTCAAACGATTAATTTCAGACAAACTTCATCCAAAATCTGACAAATGTATCCTTGTGGGCTATCCAAAGGAAACAAAGGGGTATTACTTCTACAATACGTCTGAGAACAAGGTGTTTGTTGCTCGAGATGGTGTCTTTTTGGAGAAAGATCACATTTCCAAAATGACAAGTGGGAGAAAAGTAGACCTCGAAGAAATTCGAGTCGAACAACAAACTCTAGAGAATGCTCAAGATGACATTCAGGATGAAACTCAGAGATCTTTAGAAGAATCTGGTGAGAATCATGGTCAAACTAGAAATGTTACCCCGCGTAGATTGCAAAGATATAGATCTCAACCGGAAAGGTACTTAGGTATTCTGACGAACGAGAGCTATGGCGTTCTATTACTTGAAAGTGATGAACCTGCGACTTACAAACAAGCTATGACGAGCCCTAGCTCCAAGCAATGGCAAGAAGCCATGCAATCTGAATTAGACTCCATGTCTGAAAACCAAGTATGGGATTTGGTCGATTTTCCAGATGGCTACCAAGCCATTGGAAGCAAATGGGTTTTCAAACTGAAAAAGGACAAGGATGGGAAACTTGAAGTTTTCAAAGCTAGATTGGTTGCAAAAGGTTACAGGCAAGTCCACGGTGTGGATTATGATGAAACCTTTTCACCAGTTGCAATGCTAAAGTCTATTCGGATAATGTTAGCAATCGCTGCATATTACGATTACGAAATATGGCAGATGGATGTCAAAACTGCTTTCTTAAACGGCGTTTTAACAGAAACTGTGTTTATGACACAGCCTGAAGGTTTTGAGGATCCAAAGAATGCTAAAAAGGTATGCAAGCTAAAGAAGTCAATCTACGGATTGAAGCAGGCATCCAGGAGCTGGAAAATACGTTTTGATGAAGCAGTCAGTGACTTTAGTTTCATCAAGAACGTAGACGAATCTTGTGTATACAAGAAGGTCAGTGGGAGCAAAATTGCTTTCCTAGTATTATATGTCGACGACATATTACTTATCGGAAATGACATTCCTATGTTGAACTCTGTCAAGATTTGGCTTGGGAAATGTTTTTCGATGAAGGATCTAGGAGAAGCACAGTACATATTGGGCATCAAGATTTACAGAGATAGATCTAAAAGGATGATTGGACTTAGTCAAAGTACTTATATCAATAAGGTGCTTGATAGGTTCAAGATGGCGGACTCCAAGCGAGGCTACCTACCCATGTCTCATGGAATGACTCTAAGCAAGACTCAGTGCCCAAAAACACTTGATGAGCATAGACGAATGAATGGGATTCCATATGCATCATTGATTGGTTCAATAATGTATGCTATGATATGTACACGCCCGGATGTTGCGTACGCACTCAGTGCTACGAGCAGATACCAGTCAGACCCAGGAGAGGCGCATTGGACTGCTGCCAAGAACATTCTGAAGTACCTGAAAAGGCACAAAGATGACTTCCTGGTCTATGGTGGAGATGATGAATTAATTGTTAAAGGCTATACGGACGCAAGTTTCCAAACCGACAAAGATGATTTCAGATCACAGTCTGGGTTTGTCTTCTGCCTCAACGGAGGAGCAGTAAGCTGGAAAAGTGCTAAGCAAAGCACCATTGCGGATTCTACAACTGAAGCGGAGTACATTGTTGCACATGAAGCAGCAAAGGAAGCTATATGGCTAAGGAAGTTCATAGGTGAACTTGGTGTAGTCCCCTCCATTAAAGGACCAATAGCCCTGTATTGTGACAATAACGGAGCTATTGCACAGGCAAAGGAGCCTAGACACCACCAGAGAGTCAAGCATATACTTCGTAGATTTCACCTTCTACGAGAGTTCGTTGAAAGAAAAGAAGTCGAGATAAGCAAAATTGGAACTGATGACAACATATCAGATCCATTGACTAAACCTCTGCCGCAGGCGAAGCACAACTCGCACACTGCAGCTATGGGAATCAAGCATATTGGAGAATGGCTTTGATGTCTCTGTTTAATGTTTTAAAGTTTTAGAGTTTAAATCTTTGTAAAACATTATTGGTTAATCATTCACAATAAATGAAAAGAATTCATTTTTCCATTTAATTTGTGGTTTATTAAATGATGAGTCCCTTCAATTTGACGATATATTCAAGAGAGACTGTCAGGACCAGTCCTGTGACTAAGAAATGTCTATCAAGTGAACTTGAATGTCAAAGGTTGAAAATGGTCCCTAGTCGGAGTTTTCTATAAAATTGGACGCATAGAAAATGTTAGACGATTAGAATGCAAGATGACCAGTAGTTCTGTTTCTTGAACTATGTGGACATGGCAATGTCATAATCATTTGCATAGATACTTACTTTGGGAAGACTAGTATCGGACAAGACCTATGAAACTTTACTGTAAGAGATGAAAATCTGTCATAAGTAAATTTCATTAAAATTATTAGACACTAAATCCTCAATACCTGAGTGATTTGAGATTACTTGTTTGAGAACTGGTTGCTTTGACGTTGACCAACCGTCGCACCGTAAAAGGAGGCTATAAAGGCAACGCTCAGGTAATCACCTATCAAACGAAGTCTAATCTCAAGATCGCAAGATTGGGATTGTCCTCCCATAAATCGGGATGAGATGCTTAAAAGTTGTACAAGGCCACTCGGAGAGCTAGAAACTGTGAAATGCATGGTCGTGCTCGGATGAATCATAGGCTATGATTATCTGTTTATTTGATCAGTTGAACTCTGAAACCGAGAAACACCTCTGGACATAATAAGGATGACAACTCTTACCTTATGTTCAAGAGCAAGCATCGAGCGACAAAGGAATTAGGAAATGCACACTTGTCCCTAAGGACAAGTGGGAGACTGAAGGAAATAATGCCCTTGGTCCAAGTATGCATTCTATGTTAAGTCTAATAAATGCGGTTCAGTATTAATTAACAAGTTAATAATTCAGTGAGATCAAGTGAGCTGAATGCCTAGCTAGAGGCCGCTTCAGTTCAAGTGGAATTAATGATATTAATCCACAGCTTACTCTTGACTGAACCCGTAGGGTCACACAAATAGTACGTAAACGGATCAAGTATTTAATGGCATTAGATACTCCATCTATGGATATTCGGAATCGACGGATCTTGGTTTCAGTGGGAGCTGAGATCGTCACAGGCAAGAAATGAATACTCCGGAAACGATGATATTGCCGGAAACGGAAATATGGATCGTATCGGAAATATAAATATTATCCAAGTCGTAGATGTTGCCGGAAACGGAAACATGGTACGTATCGGAAAATATTATCGGAAATGGAAATATTGCCAGAATCGGAAATATTGCCGGAAACGGAAATATTGTCAGAATCGGAAATATTATCAGAATCGGAAAATAATTCCGGAATCGGAAATATTAAATATTGTTCGTATCGGAAATGAATTCCGGAATCGGGAATTTAATCGGAAGCGTATCGTACGAATTAGCATCGGACGAGGCCCGCTAGACGAAGGCCCAGCACGAAGCCAGGCCGTCGCCCAGCGAGCCAACGCACACCAGCGCACGCCAAGCCTCGACCAGGCCCAGCGCAAGGCCAGGCCCAGCCAAGGCCTTGGGCGCGCGCGCGCGCGGAGCGCAGCAATGGGCCGAGCGCTGTGCGCCTAGCGTGGGGCGCAAGACTTGCGCGGGTGTACGGTGCTCGTGCATTGCTTGTGCGGGAATCCTGAAGCAATCAGGATTCGAAGTGTGATTAAATCCTAAAACTATTAGATAATGATTATTTAATTAGAGTCCTAGTAGGGTTATAATTAAATAAATTAGTATCCTAATAGGATTCCAAAACCCTTTCCATAACTCTATAAATACGTGCCTAGGGTCACATATTTTAAGAGATTATTCAGACACATTTCTTACCTAAGAGTGCCGAAAATCTTTAGTACCTTAAGGGCGATTCTAGTTGGTCAATCTTAAGGCGGATCCGGACGTGCTGTGGACTATCTACGGAGGGACGACACTTGGAGTCCTAAAGACTTGTTCTTGTTCGGTTCGGGCGCAGCTAGGGAAGGCACGCAACAAAGAGTATGCATCTAAACTATGCTATATGATTATGTGTAAATAATATGTATTCCTGGCTAAATGGTTTTTCCGCATGATTTATGAATTGTCATATGTATCATAACCTAACAGTTTCTTGGCCAAGCGGTACGCTACGCGTGTGAGTGGTGTTTGGTTTTTTTAGCTGGCGGGCTCCGTGAACCGCACGCCGATAAACCTCTTCAGTGTTTGCTCCAAGTGCTATACAGGCCTTGGGCGAGTGATGGTTTTCTGTGTTGCATTCCTAACGATCGCATTGACATGGACCAAGGGCATGGCATCCATAAGCATGCAAGGGAAAGGCATGGCCCAAGGCACAACAATCGGACCCAAGGCATGGCCCAAGGCAAAACGATCGGACCACATGCACAATAATGACCACTATGAATGAATTTTCCCGAAAACTTTCCAAAAATAGCAACCCCGGACCACACGGGCACCCCCCGAGGTCCCAAAATAAAAATTTCAACACCAATATTTTCTATATATATTTATATGTCTTTTCCTATTTTTTCGGATTTTTTGGGATTTTTTTGAATTTTTTGGGATTTTCCCCGTTTTTACCCCTAAAATAGCAACCCGGGACCACACGGGCACCCCCCTAGGTCCAAAAAAAAACAAATTCAACACCAATAATTTTTTGGGATTTTTTTGAATTTTTTGGGATTTTTTGGGATTTTTTTGAGATTTTTTTGAATTTTTCCCTTATTTTTCCCGTTTTTACCCCTATTTTCCCTATTTTCGGAAAACAAAAATAATTTTTTTGAAAAAAAAAATCATGAAAATTAAGCTTAATGCCCATATAAGGTTTTCCAACAAAAAAAATGGGGCATTATTATGACAAAAACTCAAGTTTTGAGCCATTATTATGTTACTGTCACTTGGGTGTTCACTAGGAAAATTTAGCTAATTCAAAATAAACCTCTATAGGGGGAGGGTGAGAGTGGAAGGATGGATGGTCAAGGTTGGCTTAAAACTCTCTTGTGCGCACCGTTGGGCACCGTTGGGCATGGTCGGCCCCCCTACGACACCACACATGCCCATGACATTAGACGGATTGAAAATTTTGGATCATTCGACGGATTTGACGCATAATTTTTTGTCCGAGACCCGATTTGACGCGAAAAATTATTTTTTTGAAAAAAAAAATCAAAAAAATTCTAAAAAAATTCAAAAAAAATATTAAAAAATTTTTTTTTTTGAAAAAAAATTTGTTGGCTCTAAGCAAGGGCACGACATGGCCCAAGACAGGCAAGGTGTGACCCAAGAAAGGCAAGCAAGGGCACGACATGGCCCAAGCAAAGCAATGCATGACCCAAGAAAGGCAAGCAAGGGCACGACATGGCCCAAGCAAGGCAATCCATGACCCAAGAAAGGCAAGCAAGGGCACGACATGGCCCAAACAAGGCAAGACATGACCCAAGAAAGGCAAGCAAGGGCACGACATGGCCCAAGCAAGGCAAAGCATGACCCAAGAAAGGCAAGCAAGGGCACGACATGGCCCAAGAAAGGCAAGCAAGGACACAACATGGCCCAAGCAAGGCAAGGCATGACCAAAGAAAGGCAAGCAAGGGCACGACATGGCCTAAGAAAGGCAAGGCATGACCCAAGAAAGTCAAGCAAGGGCACGACATGACCCAAGCAAGGCAAGGCATGACCCAAGAAAGCCAAGCAAGGGCACGACATGGCCCAAGCAAGGCAAGGCATGACCCAAGAAAGGTAAGCAAGGGCACGACATGGCCCAAGCAAGGCAAGGCATGACCCAAGAAAGGTAAGCAAGGGCACGACATGGCCCAAGCAAGGTAAGCATGACCCAAGAAAGGCAAGCAAGGGCACGACTTGGCCCAAGCAAGGCAAGGCATGACCCAAGAAAGGCAAGAAAGGGCACGACATGGCCCAAGCAAGGCAAGGCATGACCCAAGAAAGGTAAGCAAGGGCACGACATGCCCCAAGCAAGGTAAGCATGACCCAAGAAAGGTAAGCAAGGGCACGACATGGCCCAAGCAAGGCAAGGCATGACCCAAGAAAGGCAAGCAAGGGCACGACATGGCCCAAGCAAGGCAAGGCATGACCCAAGAAAGGTAAGCAAGGGCACGACATGGCCCAAGCAAGGGAAGCATGACCCAAGAAAGGTAAGCAAGGGCACGACATGGCCCAAGCAAGGCAAGGCATGACCCAAGAAAGGTAAGCAAGGGCACGACATGGCCCAAGCAAGGCAAGGCATGACCCAAGAAAGGTAAGCAAGGGCACGACATGGCCCAAGCAAGGCAAGGCATGACCCAAGAAAGGTAAGCAAGGGCACGACATGGCCCAAGCAAGGCAAGGCATGACCCAAGAAAGGTAAGCAAGGGCACAACATGGCCCAAGCAAGGGAAGCATGACCCAAGAAAGGTAAGCAAGGGCACGACATGGCCCAAGCAAGGCAAGGCATGACCCAAGATAGATAAGCAAGGGCACGACATGGCCAAGCTAGGCAAGGCATGACCAAGAAAGGTAAGCAAGGGCACGACATGGCCCAAACAAGGTAAGCATGACCCAAGAAAAGTAAGCAAGGGCACGACATGGCCCAAGCAAGGCAAGGCATGACCCAAGAAAGGTAAGCAAGGGCACGACATGTCCCAAGCAAGGCAAGGCATGACCCAAGAAAGGGAAGCAAGGGCACGACATGGCCCAAGCAAGGTAAGCATGACCCAAGAAAGGCAAGCAAGGGCACGACATGGCCCAAGCAAGGCAAGGCATGACCCAAGAAAGGTAAGCAAGGGCACGACATGGCCCAAGCAAGGCAAGGCATGACCCAAGAAAGGTAAGCAAGGGCACGACATGGCCCAAGCAAGGTAAGCATGACCCAAGAAAGGCAAGCAAGGGCACGACATGGCCCAAGCAAGGCAAGGCATGACCCAAGAAAGGTAAGCAAGGGCACGACATGGCCCAAGCAAGGCAAGGCATGACCCAAGAAAGGTAAGCAAGGGCACGACATGGCCCAAGCAAGGTAAGCATGACCCAAGAAAGGCAAGCAAGGGCACGACATGGCCCAAGCAAGGCAAGGCATGACCCAAGAAAGGTAAGCAAGGGCACGACATGGCCCAAGCAAGGCAAGGCATGACCCAAGAAAGGTAAGAAAGGGCACGACATGGCCCAAGCAAGGCAAGGCATGACCCAAGAAAGGTAAGCAAGGGCACAACATGGCCAAGCAAGGGAAGCATGACCCAAGAAAGGTAAGCAAGGGCACGACATGGCCCAAGCAAGGCAAGGCATGACCCAAGAAGGTAAGCAAGGGCACGACATGGCCCAAGCAGGTAAGCATGACCCAAGAAAGGTAAGCAAGGGCACGACATGGCCCACGCAAGGCAAGGCATGATCCAAGAAAAGGTAAGCAAGGGACGACATGGCCCAAGCAAGGTAAGGCATGACCCAAGAAAGGCAAGCAAGGGCACGACTTGGCCCAAGCAAGGCAAGGCATGACCCAAGATAGATAAGGAAGGGCAGACCATGGCCAAGCTAGGCAAGGCATGACCAAGAAAGGTAAGCAAGGGCACGACACTGGCCCAACCAATGTAAGCATGACCAAGAAAGGTAAGCAAGGGCCGACATGGCCCAAGCAAGGCAAGGCATGACCCCAAGAAAGGTAAGCAAGGGCACGACATGTCCCAAGCAAAGCAAGGCATGACCCCAAGAAAGGTACGCAAGGCACGACATGGCCCAAGCAAGGCAAGCCTGACCCAAGAAAGGTAAGCAAGGGTACGACATGGCCCAAGCAAGGTAAGCATGACCCAAGAAAGGTAAGCAAGGGTACGACATGGCCCAAGCAAGGCAAGCATGACCCAAGAAAGGTAAGCAAGGGCACGGACATGGCCCAAGCAAGCAAGGCATGACCACGAAAGGTACGCAAGGGCATGACATGGCCCCAAACAAGGTAAGCATGACCCAAGACAAGGTCACGCAAGGGCAACGACATGCCCAAGCAAGGCAAGGCATGACCCCAAGAAAGGTAAGCAAGGGCACGACATGGCCCAAGCAAGGCAAGGCATGACCACGAAAGGTAAGCAAGGGCACGACATGGCCCAAGCAAGGTAAGCATGACCCAAGAAAGGTAAGCAAGGGCACGACATGGCCCAAGCAAGGCAAGGCATGACCCAAGAAAGGTAAGCAAAGGCACGACATGGCCCAAGCAAGGCAAGGCATGACCCAAGATAGGTAAGCAAGGGCACGACATGGCCAAGCAAGGCAAGGCATGACCAAGAAAGGTAAGCAAGGGCACGACATGGCCCAAACAAGGTAAGCATGACCCAAGAAAGGTAAGCAAGGGCACGACATGGCCCAAGCAAGGCAAGGCATGACCCAAGAAAGGTAAGCAAGGGCACGACATGGCCCAAGCAAGGCAAGGCATGACCCAAGAAAGGTAAGCAAGGGCACGACATGGCCCAAGCAAGGCAAGGCATGACCCAAGAAAGGTAAGCAAGGGTACGACATGGCCCAAGCAAGGTAAGCATGACCCAAGAAAGGTAAGCAAGGCACGACATGGCCCAAGCAAGGCAAGCATGACCCAAGAAGGTAAGCACGGGCACGACATGGCCCAAGCAAGGCAAGGCATGACCAAGAAAGGTAAGCAAGGGCACGACATGGCCCCAAACAAGGTAAGCAGACCCAAGAAAGGTAAGCAAGGGCACGACATGGCCAAGCAAGGCAAGGCAATGACCCAAGAAAGGTAAGCAAGGGCACGACATGGCCCAAAGCAAGGCAAGGCATGACCAAGAAAGGTAAGCAAGGGCACGAATGGCCCAAACAAGGTAAGCATAACCCAAGAAAGGTAAGCAAGGGCACGACATGGCCCAAGCAAGGCAAGGCATGACCCACGAAAGGTACGCAAAGGGCACGACATGGCCCAAGCAAGGCAAGGCATGACCCAAGAAAGGTAAGCAAGGGCACGACATGGCCAAGCAAGGCAAGGCATGACCAAGAAAGGTAAGCAAGGGCACGACATGGCCCAAACAAGGTAAGCATGACCCAAGAAAGGAAGCAAGGGCACGACATGGCCAGCAAGCAA
>NW_026614437.1:37500-46656 GCF_020520425.1 Spinacia oleracea | reverse complement strand
CAAATCCTTAGACTGCAGTCCAAAAATCTAACAGTATTTTGATTCACTCAGTAATCCTGTACGAACCTTTCTATAAGTCAACTTACTTAGGACACCTCGGATTGTACCAGAGTAGGATTCGGATTTTAAATAATTTTCAAATAATTTTCAAAGACTTTTTCGAACATAATAAGGTCGTTGGTTTAATATAAGTATGCGTTTATCCCAATGTTGCAAGGGAGTCAAAAAGATTTCTAAATATGATTATGGGTAAAGAAAGGCACCTAGCTTTTCGTCAAGGCACACTTCAACATGTGACTACCTTGACCATGGCAATGTCGCACAATACGACGTTTACAAGAGAAAGTAGCAAGTCACTACTCGAACGTATCTCGCACTAGACGAGTCTGGTTCAACTATTCATGATCCGTGTCACCATGAATGCATAAAAACGTATGCAAGCTTATAGCACCAAGCCAATCCCGTAGCTACAATTGGGGCTTGAGAAAAACACTCTAAAAATGCTCGAATGATGAATTTATCGCAAATTCTCGACGCTAATGCTATACATACATCATAGGGGCACAATCCTAAGCTTTAATCATGTAAAACGAACTTTAGAATGGCTACAACCCCCCCAAATTCTAAGCACTACTTAGAATATATAAAGTCACCCCACTAACAAGGGTAACTGAAAATCGCGAGTCACCAAAACTCCGATCAAACTACTGCACCTAACGCTCGCCCTATAAAGCGCCCGTTACACAGTCTACCTCGTTCCAAAGAAAAAGCGAAAGAAAAAAATCAAGGATAAGAAACTGTCAAATATACTCAGAAATCATTTTCAACGCCCAGAGCGGGCGCCGATATCTTTAACACCCCAGCCTGGGCGCTGAATCTCTCTGCTAGCCAAGTTTGCCCAGATATAAAAATAAGAAAGAAACACCTATGAAATCCTCAAATCGAACGAAGTAATAAGCCATGCACACCCACACAGAAGGTGCTACACTTGTTCGAGGACCTGAACGAGGCGTGATGAAGTACTCCAATGCAAAAAATAATAATGATATCCAAACGCCTGAAGAATGTTCTAAGACACGCCGGTAGGCCCAACAAGCCTACGTCGCACCATAAGTTTAAACATCCCACGGTACAAGTCTAAAAAAGGATAGTAAGGCATATTGCACTAATGCGAGTACGACCAAAGAGCATGTGTAAAAGAGGCAAAGATTACTTATCGCCCCAAATTTAAAATGCAAGCCACACGACTTCTACATTAAGGATAAAGTAGAAAAACATCACCTACCACGGAAGGGATAGCGCGCACCTACACGAGCGGAACCCCAAGGCATCTTCTCAAAAAAACCTACAAATCGTACGCCAAAAAGGAAGCATCCCAACATGCATACTTGGGGCTCCAAGCTACGAAAAGACCATAGCAAAAAAAAAAAATCTCGAAGCAAATGTTTGAACATCGAAAGGGCACGATGATTGGAGCCCACTTCTGAATGGGCCTGAACCCTATCAAGCTTCTAAGCAAACTATTCAAATCAGTCACGCTCAAAAAAAAATATTCAAGCAAACTGATTAATGGAACCGCACACAAACGGCCATTCTATGAACGCTCGTTTGCACATACATATCATCATTCTAAGTATCGAACATTCACAAACGCGTTCAAAGGAAAAATATACAACAACAAGAGCGGTCAAAATCTTACGCCTCAAGGTATGTTCCCTCGGGCCATATAGACTCGCCAAACTATCGCAATAACTGTACGCCTTAAGAGCAACAGTTCCTTAAAATAATCGCCCCAAAGCGACAAGCACCGTAGTCCCACCATCGGCTACGGCTTCTCAAGAAAATCATCACGTTCTAAAAACCAAAGAAAAACAAAAGAAAAGAGAATACATAGAACTTCCAAGTGAAATAAACGAATGAGCAAGAGGCCAACTGTGTCATCAAAAGACCAGCCCAAACAACACTTTCAACGCCCCACCTGGGCGTGAATATTTCAACGCCCAGGCCTGGGCGCCGAAAATGACCCATGCTCAAAAAGGCCCTAACTTCTATGGGCCCTGCCGCATCCATTCGACTCGAAAATTGTCGATTTCCTTACTGAAAGTCGCACCTCACGACTTTGTCAAGAGTAGCACACCACTACAAAGATCGCTCGCACTTACGAGTACAATCCCAACATGATCAAGGACATCACAAATTGCGTATCCCCAAGGAACCCCTTTGACAAGAATGACCGTCAGCACGAATGCTTGGGGGCTCGAAAGAAAATATATATTTCAAAAGAGAGTATGAAAAGTTAAAACAATATTCCCAGACTACGATGTACGAAGTTCCCGTGTTTGGCGTCTCAAAAAATAAAACCAGTTTACGACCTCAGAATAAAGGTCGCCGTCGATACTTGTACATGGTCCTCTGATCAAAGGACCGAGTAGTGGCAAAATTGAGCCGTAAAGACTAGCTCAAAACCATTAAAGATGATGACCACGAGACAATGGTCCCGTCTAAGCACGTTGTCAACCCACATTCAGGTTGCAACTAAATCCGAGCATCCCACGAAAGAAATAAATTCTTCAAAAAAACAAAAACAGGGTTCGCCCACCTTCAAGTGGGCGGGTCTGCGTCACTAGCCGCGTAGGTCCTCAGTTTTCGAAAAACCAAATCTTCAAAAACAAAAATGAAATGGCTCGCCATCTTCAGCCGGCGGGGTCTACGTCACAAACCACGTAGGTCGCTTATTTTCAAAAAGCACAAACAAATTTCAAAATAGATTCGTCCACTTCTATCGGACGGGGTGTCCACCCTTAGCGGACTGACTCGCCATCTTTAGCCGGCGGGGTCTGCGCCGCTAACCGCGCAGGTCCTTAACACTACAGCGATAACTTTTTTCTGGTTTTCCGTTTTTTCCAAAAAAGAACGATGTGAGTAGCTTTCCTTTTTTCCAAAGATGGTCGTCGTTTTTCCAAAAAAGAACGATTGTGATAGCTTTCCTTTTTTCCAAAGATTGGTTTTCCGATTTTCCAAAAAGAACGATGTGAGTAGCTTTCCCTTTTTCCAAAGATTGGTTTTCCGTTTTTTCCAAAAAGAACGATGTGAGTAGCTTTACCTTTTTCCAAAGATTGGTTTTTCCATTTTTTCCAAAAAGAACGAATGTGGAGTAGCCTTCCCTTTTTTTCCAAAATTTAAAAGAATGGTTTTCCATTTTTTCCAAAAAGAACGATGTGCTGGATTTTCCTTCGTTTTACGTCCCATAAAAACAAGGGGGTTTTCGTGTTTAGCTAACCCTGAAAATGAGAATCTTTAAAAATATTTTTACCTCGTGATTGGGCTTGGCCAGGCCCAATTACACTTTATAGCTTTGATTTCGAAAACATCTGTAGCTACTCCCAATGACAAAGTGAGGAGTTTCTACGCTTCTTAGATACTTCCAATGACAAAGTGGGGAAGTTTCTATACTATCCGTTGACAAATCCCAATGACACGTGAGGGATATGTCGACACTTCAAGTGATGACCCTTAAGTAAAATGTTATCACTCGGGGGCTCGTGAGACCCTCGCAAAAACAGGTCACCATGGCTTGTGCGACGCACTCCGTCTAATACTTTGACAATCGTCTTACTCCAAGACTCAGTCAAAGTGGGGGCTAACTGTAGACACCTACTTTGTTCCCATTCCGAAAGGGAAGGTTCGATGATGAAAACGTAAATCTCCACTTGACAACGCATCTCCTATAAAATAACGATCTCAATTCCCCTTTTCATTTCACCCGAACCTGCTATTTATAGAAACCTGCTATTTATGGATACCTGTTAAAATAGTAACTGTCGTAATGGGTAGTTGTTAAAAATGGCAAGTCATAAAAGATAGAAACCTGTCAGAATTAGGTGTTGCACTCCAACATAAATCCTAAATGAGATAGAGATTATGAGAGAATCCTATTCCTAATATGATTCGAAAATAAGAGTCACGTATTAATTAAAATCCTAACGAGCCTAGAGTTCGTAACGGGCCCAAATGCATTCCATCATAAAATTAATACGCACTAAAAGACTCAATTAAGTCTCAAACACTCCGGATTCTAGGAATCCGAATCTGACTGAGAAAACAGCCCAGATCCTATTTTCGACGCCTGGCTCTGGGCGCCGAAATCTTTGACGCCCAGGCCTGGGCGCTGAAAATACCTGGGACGTGTTCTTTTCCTAATTCTTCGTGGATTAGAGTTCTACAATTCTATCTTTCCACGAACTCTTTTCTATAAATAGGGCCTTAAGTTCGACGTGAAAGACACAAACACAATTATTATTCTGAGTATTGACTCCAACCCCTAAAGCCTAAGCCTCACGCTGCAAAACTGATCACGAGTTCTGTCGCAATCGATCCATAAATTGAACAGAACGTATCCTGTCCCATAACTTGAGATTCGTAAATAAAAGGAGAAATAGCAAAGTCAAAGTAGTTAGTTTTCTGAGAACCGTGACGTACCTCTCAAGGGGCGGTCGTAATGGTCCCTTTTCTATGATTTAATTGCTTTCCTCGCCCTTTTATGAACTGTTAAACTAATTAAATCTGATTGTTCTATCACGCCTAATAAAGATTATGTTTTTGGGAAATTGGATTATCATGCTAGGTCCCTTAATACAATCTAAACCAGATAATCGCGTTCGATCTAGTATTATATGTTGCATATTGTTAAAATCGACTCAGATTAGTTAATAGTTAACACATGTCCCTTCAATTATTTATGCTGAGCTAGTAAGGATTCCTGCCTCTGGAGTTATCGAAGAGCGAGTACTCCTCTCGGTAGTTACAGTCCTCCGAACCCTCAATCTCTACCCTGCGGGTGTACGTTGAGCGATCCCCACCACCAGGGATCACAAGGGAACCTACGGCCGTCGTGGTCAAACATAATTGCACTCCCTTTATGTCACGATAACCGGTTTTGTCAGTTTTCTCATTGTCGTTAAAAACCGAATGGCGACTCCTATATTACTAGTCAATGGGTGTAAACTCACAGGAAATCCAATTACACTTGATTTGACAAAAAGAAGCGTCACACCCACGAGGGACGAGGTCACGCATTAGCCTCGTGCTTTTTCGACCCCTCACAGATTGAGCTCTTATTTCAGCGTTGTTTGTGCTTGCTAAGGTCAGGTTCTGGATGGGATGATTTGGAGATGGAATAGGCAGATTCTGTTGAGTTATTGTCCGCTGCAGCATAAGATTTTTTGTGGCAGATCTATATTACTGAATGTTGATGTGCTGGTAAGTGTGGGTAGTTATGTTCTGTTACATTTCTGTTTTGTTTGGTGCTTTTAATAAGTTGGCATCCTGTTTTCTTTTCTCTCTTCTACTGCTGGTTTTAGATGATGGCAGGGGGGTGGATTATTTATTGTTCATATTTTTCTTTTGTGTGATTCTATAATCTAATTAGATTTGTGGATGCACTATGCCTTGGATAGTTGGATGAGGTTGAATTTCTATTCTCATAAGTGTAAATTAGTCTTAAAGTTTTTATATTGCAAATGGATTCATGTAAGTACCAGTCAGTGCTTCAATTGATCACAATTAGAGCTTAATGTTTACTAATAACGTATCCTTCTGACTATAAATCATCATTTCTGAATTTTTAGAACAGTTCAATTTCATTTCCGATTTGTGGTACCTTTCCAACAGTTTTATCAATCATGGTTTCATGACAATTTGCTTCAGAAATTTCTTGTTGCTTTCATTTAGTTTTATAATTAGTGACATGTGTTTCGACAAACATTGATTCCTCTTACATATTCATATTGATGGAGTATATAGCCAAATTGGAGTTGTTTTTAGAAATTGATGTAGCTAGGTATTTACCATCCCCTAGTTGCAATTTAAACACTTACATGTCGGATTATAATAGGCTCATTGAGACCAACAGAGTGATTTGTGTTTCTAAGGCTGTGTTTCAGTTTTTTTGTCCACTTTTGTTTAGCTACACACACTAGAGGAAAAAACTTGATAAGTTGCTCTTAAAAGTGGCTTATAAGTTGCCCTTCGTAAGTGCCACCAATGGGGGGTCACTTTTGTAAAATTATCAAAAGT
Source organism: Spinacia oleracea (assembly GCF_020520425.1). Taxonomy (NCBI): domain Eukaryota; kingdom Viridiplantae; phylum Streptophyta; class Magnoliopsida; order Caryophyllales; family Amaranthaceae; genus Spinacia; species Spinacia oleracea. The sequence continues at coordinate 40,581 of NW_026614437.1, read as the reverse complement.
TGCCCTTAACAAGGCAACTTATAATCTTATAAGGTGCCCTTGTTTGCAACAAGGCACCTTATGTGAAACTTATAAGGTGCCCTTGTCGCAAAAGGGCACCTTATGTGAAACTTATAAGGTGCCCTTGTCGCAAAAAGGGCACCTTATGTGAAGCTTATAAGGTGCCCTTGTTGCAACAAGGGCACCTTATAAGCTGCACATAAGTTGCTCTTGTTGCAAACAAGGGCAACTTTTGAGTTTTTCTTTTTTAAAAAAAAAAAAAAAAATCTGCAATATAATTCCTAATATTCTGCAATATAATTTCTGATTTTGCAATATAATTTCTGTTTCATCAAACATCAGCTTGACATTCTCAAAATGATATAAATTTCAAATTTCCAATAATATTACCGAATTAATTCAAATGTAATTAATTAAATCGATAAATAACAAATATGTAAGAGTCACAAATAACTACAAGTCTGCTCTATTTATTACACTGAGGGTAGTTCACAATTGTTGAAGTAAATAGCCCACTTGTCTCGAACTTCATCCAACTCCTTTTTGGTAAGGGCTTCTCCCTTGGAGTTTTGAATACCTTTAAAAGAACACTGTACATGCAAACCAATAAATAAATTAAGTTTCATATGCGAAAACAAAAATTAGATTGGTTGCGAAAACAATTATATTGGACAAAAATGACATTTTTGAACCCAACTACCAACAAACGAACCTTTTTCCATATTCTAAACGTTTTTCATGATTCATATGATTAGTTATATGATTATAAGACTCATTTCAACTTCGTTATGCACGTCTATGGTTCATTTGGGTCGATATAGGTAATTTATGGCCAAAAATGGCATTTTCGATCCCAACTACCAACAAACGAACCTATTTCCATATTCTAAACGTTTTTCATGATTCATATGATTAATAATATGATTATAGGACTCATTCAAGTTCGTTATGCACGTCTATGGTTCATTTTGGTCGATATAGGTCATTTATGGTCAAAAATGGCATTTTCGATCCCAATTACCAACAAAAAAAACTATATCCATATTCTAAATGTTTTTCATGATTCTTATGATTAATTATATTATTATAAGACTAATTTCAACTTCGTTATGCACGCCTAAGGGTCATTTGGGTCAATATGGGATTTATGGCTAAAAATGGCATTTTCGATCCCAACTACCAACAAACGAACCTATTTCCATATTCTAAATCTTTTTATGATTCATATGATTAGTTATATGTTTATTACGACTCATTTCAAGTTATTTATGCACACATAAGGGCTCATTTGGGACGATATAGGTCATTTATGGCCAAAAAAGGCATTTTCGATCCCAACTACCAACAAACGAACCTATTTCCATATTCTAAACGTTTTTCATGATTCATATGATTAGTTATATGTTTCTAAGACTCATTTCAAGTTCGTTATGCACGGTCTATGGTTCATTTGGGTCGATATAGGTCATTTTTTGGCCAAAATTGCATTTTCGATCCCAACTACCAACAACTAAACCTATTTCGATATTCTAAACATTTTCATGATTCATATGATTAGTTATATGTTTATAAGACTCATTTCAAGTTCTTTATGCACACATAAGGCTCATTTAGGACGATATAGGTCATTTATGGCCAAAAATGGCATTTTCGAATCACAACTACCAAACAAACGAACCTATTTCCATATTCTAACATTTTTCATGATTCATATGATTAGTTATATGTTTATAAGACTCATTTCAAGTTCTTTATGCACACATAAGGCTCATTTGGGATGATATAGGTCATTATGGCCAAAAAATGGCATTTTCGATCCAACTACCAACAACGAACCTATTTCCATATTCTAAACGTTTTCATGATTCATATGATTAGTTATATGATTATAAGACTCATTTCAAGTTCGTTATGCACGTCTATGGTTCATTTGGGTCGATATAGGTCATTTATTGGCAAAATTGGCATTTTCGATCCCAATTACCAGCAAACAAACCTATATCCATATTCTAAATGTTTTCATGATTATTATGATTAATTATATTATTATAAGACTCATTTCAACTTCGTTAGCACGCCTAAGGGTCATTTGGGTCGATATAGGTAATTTATGCCCAAAAATGGCATTTTCGATCCCACTACCAACAAACGAACCTATTTCCATATTCCTAAATGTTTTTCATGATTCATATGATTAGTTATATGATTATACGACTCATTTCAAGTTCGTTATGCACGTCTATGGTTATTTGGGTCGATATAGGTCATTTTTGCCAAAAAATCGCAATTTTCGATCCCAACTACCAACAAACGAACCTATTTCCCTATTCTAACGTTTTTCATGATTCATATGATTAGTTATATGATTATAAGACTCATTTCAAGTTCGTTATGCACGTCTATGGTTCATTTGGGTCGATATAGGTCATTTATTGTCAAAATTGGCATTTTCGATCCCAATTACCAACAAACAACCTATATCCATATTCTAAATGTTTTTCATTATTATTATGATTAATTATATTATTATAAGACTCATTTCAACTCGTTATGCATGCCTAAGGGTCATTTGGGTCGATATAGGTAATTTATGCCCAAAAATGGCATTTTCGATCCCCAACTACCAACAAAACGAACCTATTTCCATATTCTAATGTTTTTCATGATTCATATGAGTAGTTATATGATTATACGACTCATTTCAAGTTCGTTATGCACGTCTATGGTTTATTGGGTCGATATAGGTCATTTTTGGCCAAAAATCGCATTTTCGATCCCAACTACCAACAAACGAACCTATTTCGATATTCTAAACATTTTTCATGATTCATATGATTAGTTATATGATTATAAGACTCATTTCAAGTTCGTTATGCACGTCTATTGTTCATTTGGGTCGATATAGGTCATTATGGTCAAAAATGGCATTTTCGATCCCTATTACCAACAACAAACCTATATCCATATTCTAAATTTTTTTCATGATTCTTTGAATAATTATATTGTTATAAGACTCATTTCAACTTCGTTATGCACGCCTAAGGGTCATTTGGGTCGATATGGGTAATTTATGGCCAAAAA